>NC_056735.1:480305837-480523337 GCF_019279795.1 Protopterus annectens
ATAATATATATATACATATATATATATATATATATATATATATATATATATATATATATATATATATATACACACACACACACACACACACACACACAGATACACACGTGTAATTTTTTTTTTTTTTTTTTAGCAAAAGAGAGATCATTTCACTGCTTACTAGAATATAACAAAATGCACTTTGCATGAGTTTATGTACCTATAGGATGCTTTCTCATAAATTCCTGCTAAGAATAAAATATTCTGTAGCTGACAGAAGAACAGAAAATGCTGGAGAAGGGGGATACCTACTGAAAATGTTTTGAAATGAAAATTATTTTTTGTTTTTTTGGAACAACTTTCTTCGAAGTCTGTCAAAAGGGGAAAGAGACATTTCTTCAATGATGTCTGATCGGGCAAATTAATGAGGACAGAAATATAATTAACTGAGAATCCAAAAACCAGTGGTCTGTGGATTGACCAAGTTTGCAGATTACTGCAAGCTGGGCACTGTCATAAATTCCCCTAGTGATGGGAACATCCTCCAAGAGGGCCTTAACCAAGCTAGTGACAGGTGCCAGAAGTATAAGCTCAAACTGAATGCCAAGAAATGTATCATAATCCTATATGGGGAAAATGGTGTCCCCACTAATTATCACATTAATAACAATGTACTAAGCACGCAATCAGTTGTGAGGGACTTGGGCACCCAGGTTGATAACCTGACTTTTGACCACCATGTTGCCTCCGTTGTACAGAAGGCTTTCTACATGGCTCACCACCTCATAAGTAAGGGTATTTTATCCAGGAACAAGGAATTCATAACATCCCTGTACTACTCCCTTATCAGACCCATTATCAAATACGATGCCCCCTTTGGCATGTACAAGCACATGCAGCAGTTGAAGAGACCACAAAGGTTTTTGACCAGGAAAATCCAGGGTCTCAAACACCTATCCTATACAGACAGGGTAAAAGCCCTGTCCCTCTACTCAGTCTTGTACAGACTGCTCAGAGATGACCTGTATCTGGCATACAAGGCATTCTCAGACTCAGCCTTGATGGAATTGCTGCATATCCGTAAGTCAAACTCCACTCACACAACCTGCATGCAAGGTCTCAACCTCGTCTGTGACATTAATAGAACTTGTTGGTGGGATAGATTTGTGTCCCAATGACTCCCTATCTGTAAAATAGACTTCTTCTCCATGTCAAGCAGAGTACCTCACTAGCCTTCTTTAAGAGGAACATGGATGACTGGATGGGAAACAGAAAATATACCCCCTGGCATCCCACTTGTGTTACTGCTGGACAGAGAAAACAGGTACTTACTTTGTGGGAACATGGGTTAAATTCTTAGCTAGGCTTTTGTAGGGCCTCCAGGCCAATAACCTAGTATCATCTTATGAACCTATGAGAAGTATAGCATTATCTTTGTGCAAGCTGTTTAATAGGTCCTTACTGTAAAGTTATCCTTGGCAACCACTGTAGGATTTTTCCCCTACTTTCTTTCTTCTCCATCTTGGTGGGTGGCAAATATATTGACAAGGCACATCCTTTAGTATTTTGCTGCTGCTATGTTTTCTCACACAAGTTTACCTCTTTACAGTATCAAGCACTGCCTGGGCAAATACAAGTGCTTATCTGAAGTGTCTGTTAACAATCCAGTCCCATTATTACCTGGGCCTGCTGTTTGAGCCTCAGTCACCAAAGCTGTTCTTAGGCCTCTATTCCTCTGCATCCCACAGTATGCTGAGCAATGTAGAATTTTAAGAAGAGTATGACATAGAAACAACAGGTTAGTAGCTCATGTTACTTTAATAATTAAAAGGAATTTTATATATAAAAATAATAAAATAGTTTATACACAAGGGTCTGTATGTGATACCACACAGTAATAACACAAGTAAGAAAAATAACAAAGATAAAAAAGCATCCTTATCTACAAGGGAAAATCTTTAGTTATAAAACTAGTCATCAACTGAGTAGGAGTTCAGGTATCTTGCTGAATAAGTTAATTGTCAAACTGCTATTAACAACACATCCATTTAGTGAGGGTAGTGATTTTACACGCAATAGATTTGTTGATTGTTGCAACTGATAGCATTTCTTAAGGAATCTATGCAAGTCTAGTAAAGAACCAAGTTCTGTTCTAATTTCCCTGCTCTCTTTTTCTCGATAGCAATATCTATCTATATGTAAATATATATAAATATATCACAGTTTACTTTAAAACAATGAAACAAAAATGTTGACATTTTAAAGTGAACATAAAAAAATTCAAAACAGTATGAAAAATTGAAAACAATCTTTTTTGCATTGGGTCAGCCCCCATACACTCCCTCATCACTTCCTGTTACTTAAATGAGAACCTCACCCAAATGTCAACCTTTTCTTTCCAGAAAGCAATGTTCCTTCCACATAATCCATCACTAAATACATCACATTTAGAAAAACATAATTTAATGATTATTCCATTTGTGTTATGTCTGAACTTATTTCCATTTGTCATTCATTCATCGATTTGTCTCATCATCTGTTACATCATGAATGCTACTAAGAATGGCAGAGTAATTTGGTTAGGTCACTTATTCCAGCTACAGAGCCATTAAGAAAACAATGTCTCTAAAACAATGGCATTTAAATGTGCCTCTTCAGTCACAAATTACCAGCATCATCACACTTCAGATAAAAAGTGTACCCTGGAGTTTGAACAAAAGCAAGACTTTCAAACTTAGTTTTCAGATGTAAATGAACAAGAAAACTCACACATATAAGAGATTTTAGCTCAGATACTCATCTTGTATAGGTCACAGCAATTACTAAGTAACAGTCTGTTAGAAAAACATGTATTAATGTATATGTTTAGTGCTTATTAAGAAATAAGAAAGATATAATGCATTTTATTCTATTAATGTTATGACAAGAAAAATGAATTCATATGAAACTGCAAGAAAAGCTTTTGGAAACTGCAGTGTGCCATTTGAAAGTTGGCCTCTGACCCCAGCAGCTGCTAGCTCAGCAAGAATTAATGTTTATGCTTCTCACAAGTGATTATCTGCTGGGTCAGGAAATTAAATGTGTGAAATAATGAGAATCTTCTGCTCTTTTCCGCTTGAGCAATCGACCTTGTATATGTTGCTAGATAACGCACCAGCTGCAAGGAGGAAGTGATAACATGTAACAAGAGAAATGTATTGAGAACTGTATCTACTATTATGTTCGAATTAATTTAGAACCTTGAGTGGAAACTTTTGTAAAAGGGTATTGTAACTAACCAGGTGACTAGCCAAGGCCACGTTGTTTACCAGAAAATTTTTTAAGCAAAATGCAGTATCAGCATTTTAGATGAATAAAATATTGTAAGCTAAAGTGATGTAAAACCCCTTGTGACTGACTACGTCAGCCTGGTGGGTTAATACTAGTAAGAAATACTATAAAAGTTGTGTTCTTCCTGTTTCATTCAGACAAAATTCTGTACTTGTACGTTTTTTGCCTCCTGGTGTACACTAGTAAAGAACCTGAACCTCCTGTGTATTGACCTTTTTATTACAGTATTTTTTCATTTAACAGATTGGTCCTTTGCGTACCGGAATCCCTCAGAAGCTGCGGATCAGAGTGTAGTGGTGGTCGAAGTCTGCATGCAGGAGAAGATACCGAAATGGTTCTTCTTGAGTGAAAAGACCTCCGACTGAATTGTTGTTTAAAGAGGCTGGCCACTTTCTGATCTGTGGCTGAAGAGCAGATCTCCACTTCGAACCGTGACTGCTCAATACTGGAGGCTCAGGTAGGGAGACTTTTTGCCTTTTTTCTGTTTTAGATCAGGGACTAGGTTACAGTAAATATTGTTTTTTTTTGTCAGATTTGTCATAAAGATCAGGGACAAGAAAAATTACTATTTATTTGGTCATAGATCAGGGTAACAGAATAAGGTAGGCAGTTATTCTAGATAAACTGTGAAATGAACTGAAGTTGTGGTACCACGTGGTAAAAGGGTTACGTAACATTTATTAACATGGGAAATCAGTGCACTAAAACATCGCAAGACCCTCCCCTAACCGAAGACGCAAAATATATGCAACTACAACGTGCAGATAATGTTAGATATTATGCAAAATGGGTTAACAAATATGAATTTGATGGGAAATTAGAGACATCTTCGCTTGTTAAACTTCTTAATCAGCTTAAAAGTGATACAAAACGTCAGGCAAAGAAACAACGGCAATTAGGCATTCCTCAGGCACACAGGTGGATTGAGGAAGCAAACCGTAGGGAACAAAAGAGTCATAAATCAAAGGCATTGTTTTTAGACAAAGAAGATAATAATATAGTAGTAGCAATGGCTCCTCCCCCCCACTCCCTTTTTCAGGATATGAAGTGGATGGACAAGCTGGTCCACCTCCGCGGTATCCTGATGTCTCAGTGAAACCGAAATCGTTTGTTAGAGATCCCATTGAAACTAGGTCCCGAACACGTAAAACACAGGGGGACATAGAATCGTATGAAATGGAGAGAAATTTACAAGCTGAGAGTGAGGAAGAAATATGTCCACTTATAGAGGTACCAAATCCTCAGGCAGGACAGGTTGGACAGGACCCAACCCTCTTGGTATATAGGCCGTGGACACTGGAGGATATCCGGAAGGCTACTGAGGGAATTCCCCATCCAAAAGTTAATTTTACAAAATTCCTAGAAGATTTACAAGGCATGAGGTTAAGTTACCACTTAAATGGGGAAGAAGTAGAAAAAGTAGTTAGACAAATTGTAGGTCCAGATTGGCACATAATTAGTGGCACCTGGAATCCTCGTAATGCAGAATTTAAGCCACTCCCACATAGTGATGCAGAACTTGACAATAGAGTGAAAGACCTTACAGACCGAATCTCTGAGAAGTGGAAACCTAGAGCAGACTGGACTTGTATTAATCAATGCATACAGCAAGAAAATGAAACAGTAGATGGGTACTATGCCAGATTATTAGAATGTTTTAATAACCATAGCGGTATGACAGTTCCCGAAAATCAGACAAATGATTCCCCGTATGAACAACAATTGAAAAATGCATTTTTAAAAGGTTGCATTGCACCTATTAGTAGCTTCATTACGAAGCATATGATAGATCATCGAACAAGTAGGTTACAAGCCTTACTTGAATATGCTAGACATGCTGAAAGACATTTTAATAGCAAAAAGAAAGCGCAAGTCTTCACTGCTGAAGACGGAGCTGAAGTTTATGTATTACAGTCTGGTAAAAAGGGTAAGAAAAATGCACAGGGAAATAAACAGTCTGACAAACGGTCAGAGGACTTTGAAGAAAGGAAAAAGAGAGGTGAATGCTTTAAATGCCGGAAGAAAGGACATCTAGCTAGGGATTGCAAACAAAATAAGAAGGTAACCACAGAGGATAAGGAGATGAGGACTGACTATATGATGGTGAAGATGCACCATACGAGAGCCAGAAATCATCGGGAAAGACAATAAAGAGAGGACAAATGTAAATGTGATAGAAGGAGTAGAGGAAGTGCAAGTAGACATGGAAGATGAAGAAAATGAGGTTTTAGATTTAGCATTATTGAGCCTAGAGCTCTACCTAGCAGACACAAAACCGGAAGTTAAACTTCTGGTGGAGGGGAAGGAAGTTAAATTCCTGTGTGATTCAGGAGCGTCACGGACTCTGATACACCCCTCCAAGTTACCGGAACATTCAGAATCACCTGATTATATATTAGTGAAATCTGCAAATGGACAGCTATACCGGGAACCACTTTCCCATGATATAGCAATAACTGACCCTGTTTCAGGGATGACTCAAAGGAGTAAAATTAGAAGTTATGTACCTACCATAACGTTCCATGTTAGTTGTCTTCTCTCGCCTTCTTTCTTGCTGGATGGGTTCGAGCCATCCTCGCCCACTGCACTTGCTAAGCTCGAGAGTCACTTTTACCAGCTCGAGGCAGCCCCATATCCCATGATGCAAGGCGGTAAATACCCAGATCTCGTTTGGTACCTAGAGGGAAAACTACCTAGCATAAAAACTTTCCACTAAGGAAAGAAGAGCAATAAGCCTAAAAAGGCTGAAAGGGGAAACCAGATAACTAAAACTAGAACTAACTGGTGCCCAAAGAAACAAAAATCTTCCAGAGCCAAGGGAGATCAAAGTCTGTCCAGGCAAGGGGGCAGGAGGGAGGGTCGCAAGAAAGAAGGCGAGAGAAGACAACTAACATGGAACATTATGGTAGGTACATAACTTCTAAATGTTAAGTTTTCAATCTCGCCTTCATTCTTGCTGGATGGGACCGCGTCCCTAGCACCTCTATCCTGGGTGGCTCAATGGAACAGACTCTTGAGAACCGTGGAACCAAAACTGGCTCTATCCCTGGAGGCCAAATCCAATTTGTAATGAGAAACAAAGGTATGAGGAGTGGCCCAAGTGGCTGCTGCACAAACAGTATCTAAGGGTAGCCTAGCCTGAAAGGCTGTAGAAGTGGCTAAGCCTCTAGTGGAATGTGCCTTTGGTTTTGAGCACAGCTGTTTGCCCCTAAGTTGATAGATTTCAGAAATGGTGGAAGATAGCCATCTAGACAAGGTCACTTTGGAAACAAGGAGGTCTTTCTTATTTTCAGCATAAGAAAGAAAGAGCTGATCAGACTTCCTGAATTGTTTTGTTCTGTCCAAATAATATCTGAGTTGGCGGTGCACATCAAGATAATGTAATTTTTTGTTCTGATCTGTTGGAGTAATTGGGAAAAAATACAGGGAGATCAATAGATTGGTTTAAATTTGTTTTTGAAGCAACCTTGGGCAAAAAGGATGGATTAGTTCTCAAGGATACTCTGTCCTTGTGGAAGACCAAATATGGGGGACGAACAGAGAGGGCATGAAGTTCTGACACTCTCCTAGCCGAGGTAATAGCGACAAGGAAGAGTGTCTTCCATGAAAGAAACTTTAGTGAGCATGAAGCAGCTGGCTCAAAGGGAGGAAGAATTAAGGATGTCAGCACTAGATTTAGGTCCCATTGAGGAGGAGGACTCCTGACAGGAGGTTTGAGGAGAAAACTCCTTTAGAAAGGCTCTACAAAGCTTGTGGGACATAATGTTGTGATCTGCAAACCCGACATGAAAGTTCGAGATCGCAGCCAACTGAACTTTGACCGTGGAAGATGAAGAACCCGAGTGAAAGATTTCCGCTAGAAAATCCAAAACTGCATGAACAGGGGCAGTAAAGGGATCTATGTTCCTTGATTTCGCCCAAAAGGAGAAGCGTTTCCACTTGCTGGTGTAAATCCTTCTAGTAGAGGATTTAAGGGAAGCCACTATGATATCCCTAATAGGGTTAGAGATCATAGGAAGCCTGGCTAAGGAAGAAAGTGGAGCAACCAAGCTGTGAGGTTGAGAGAAGGAATGGACCAATGCAGCTGACCCGATTGGTGGATCAGAAGATCTGGCACTGGGTCCAGATGCCAGGGCTGCGCCAAAAGGTGACGATGGAGGAACAGAAACCAAATTTGTCGAGGCTAATACGGGGCAATGAGAATCATTTTGGCTCTCAAAACGGTAGCTTTCTGGAGTACCTGTGGTATCAATGGAAAGGGAGGAAAGGCATAAAGAAGTCCCTGGGGCCAATCTTGGGTAAGAGCGTCTCTGGGGATGGCCGGAAGTGGAAGAGAGAGAAGAAGGCTGGGCATTTGCTGTTTTGGGAGTAGCAAAAAGATCGCAACATGGGCGGCCCCACTTGAAAAATCTCCTCCACTATAGATTGTTTGAGAGACCACTCGTGAGGCATGAGTATAGCTCTGCTCAATCTGTCCGCTAAAATGTTGGTTTTCCCAGGGATATGCGTTGCTACCAGAAACCGATGAGAGGAGATCGCCCATTGCCAAAGTCTGAGAGCCTCTCGACACAAGGGGTAGGACTTGGTTCCGCCCTGCTTGTTGATGTACCACACTACGGACATGTTGTCCGTGTGAACTGCAATTGTTCCCAAGAGAAGAAAGACGTTGAGCGCTTGCAACGTTAAAAGCACTGCTCTCATCTCTAGGACATTTATGTGCAGGTGGTATTCGAACGGTTGCCACATCCCATGAACCATCCTGTCCTGA
Source organism: Protopterus annectens (assembly GCF_019279795.1). Classification (NCBI taxonomy): domain Eukaryota; kingdom Metazoa; phylum Chordata; order Ceratodontiformes; family Protopteridae; genus Protopterus; species Protopterus annectens. The sequence goes on from NC_056735.1 coordinate 480,313,915, forward strand.
TAATGACCCCCCCACCCGATCAGGGAGGCGTCCATAGTGACTGTGGCTACCGGGGCCGGGGAAACAAAGGGTCTGCCCTGATGAACCTGGGGAGAAGAAATCCACCAGGATAGGTGGTTTTTGCAAGTTTGTGTCACCAGAATTTGGTGACGCATGGGAAGTTGTTGGTAGGACCATTGGGTGAACAACATCCATTGAAGGAGACGCATGTAAAAGCGGGCCAAAGGAAGAAGAGTAATGGCAGCTGCCATGAGGCCCAATACTTTTAGGACCAGTCTGGCTTGCACCTTTTTGCTGGCAAGGATGATCTGCACATGGTTTTGGATATCTAGGATTCTCTGGCTTGTGAGATTTGCTGACATCCAAACAGTGTCTAAATTTGCGCCTATAAAAGTAATAGACTGGCAGGGCAATAAGGAGGATTTTTCGTAGTTGATCGAAATTCCTAACTGAGTGCAGAGATTTAGGGTGTAATCCCTGGCTTGGAAAAGTTGATGCCTGGTGGTGGCTGAGAGGAGCCAGTCGTCGAGATACGGAAACACCTGGAATCCTTGACGTCTCAGATGAGCCGTGACCACTGCCATACATTTGGTGAACACTCTGGGGGCTGTAGTGAGACCAAAGGGCAGGGCTCTGAATTGAAAATGACTGGACCCCAGCCAAAAGCGGAGAAACCTTCTGGAGCGTCTGTGGATTTTTATGTGACAGTACGACTCTGAAGGTCTATTGAGCACATCCAGTTGTCTTTGCCCAAGAAGGGCAAAATCGATTGAAGTGTGACCATCCGAAATCTTGTCTTTTTCACAGACTTGTTGAGTCTGCTGAGGTCCAATATTGGTCTCCAATCTCCGCCTTTTTGGGAACCAAAAGAACCTTGAGTAGATTCCGGGCTCTGAATGGTCTGTTGTAACTGGCTGAATGGCCCTTTTTTGTAGAAGCTTTGATACTTCTAATTTTGCAATTTCCCTTAGACCGGGTGGAACATCTGGAAGGGAATTTTGGTGAGTGAAGGGTCTTTCCTCGAAAGGAATCTTGTAGCCCTCGGATATGATCGACTGTACCCATTTGTCTTGTGAAAGGGAAAGCCAGGCTTCTGGGTACAGCGACATCTTCCCGACTGCCTCCAAGGATGGACAGTCGGGCAACACCTCAGGGATGCTGGAAGGGCTTGTCAGAGAGAGGCTCTCTGCTGCCCTGGTTCTGCGGACCCCCTCTGCCCCTAGGGCAGCGTCTATTATTATTACCCCCTCTGCCTCTAGGGGTAAACTGACCACGTGTCCGGCGTGACTCCTTGAGATTTACGGAACCACATCTTTCCCCCCTTCTGTCCTTTAGGGTAAGGCCTAGAAGGGGTGGAAAAACAGACTCCTACGGCAGAAAGAGTCTTGCCGTCTTGCTCACACCTGGTCAACGTATCCTTCACCTGAGGGCCAAACAATGTTGACCCATCGAAGGGAGAGTTTGTGAAGGATGCCTTAAAGGGATCTGCAAAATTACAGAGCCGCATCCAGGACTGACGTCTAAGAGCCACTCCCGTCCCTGCAGCTCTACTCGCTCCATCTGCTGCATACGAAATCAGCCGCATGGAGGAGTTGGTTATAGAGTTAAGGATTCCTAGCTGAGAAGCAATTTTGTCCTGAGCCCCTGCAGCTGTAGGATCCTGTACTACTTCACCTAATTCTTTAAGGATGTCCCTTTGAAGTCTGGTGAAGTGACATAAGTAATTCAGCGAACGCATGGCAAAGGTCGCTGAGGAAAACATCTGCTTACCATACCTGTCCATGGTCCTAGAATCCTTGTTAGGAGGATGGACTTGTACGGAAGGATCTGCAAGTTCCTTCTTGGTGGCGGCTGCCACCACCATGGCATCAACAGGGACACCTTTTGTAAGAAATTGTTTCTCGGAAGGGGCTGTAATAAATTTAGAAGGCCTCCTGGGAACTGGTTCTACAGAATCAGGAGATGCCCACGCCTTCCGAGCTATCACCTCCATGAGGGGGTCAAAAGGCAGAGACACCCAGGAGGTGGAGGGTCGAGATCCAAATGCCTCTAGGTATACCGACTCATCCTCGGAGGGATTAATGGAGGGCCAGTTTCCCCTCTGTTTTAGGAGTTCTAGGATGTCTGAAAAAGAGACATCCTCAGAGGGGGATCTTGGGGACCCCTCCGACTCATCTAAGTCGGTATCTGAAGTAGTAGACTCAGGGGAGTCCAGGTGCTTCCTCTTACAGGTCCTCTTACGCGGAGGATCTCCTGACAGATCAGGAGAATCCTCGGAAGAGGGGGTTCTTCCCAGTGGGGAAACCTGAGGCGGTGGATCTCTCGGTCCGGGAGCAAGAGAGTGGGAAGAGACATCTACTGGCACCGTAGAGGGAGGAGCTAAGGGAATAGACTGCTGACTGAGCCCAGGGGCCAGCACACTCCTCATCACCTAGAAGGCTCCCCTCCCAGGGAGATCCGAGAGACCCCGCTCCGAAGAAACAGGGACTCCCAGGCCCACCGAAAGGGAAGGCTCTGAGGCAGATGTCGGGGCCGAGCTCACCAAGGCCGAAGCCCCGAGGGGAAGAGCAGGGTCGGACAAGGGTCCGATGCCACTCACCCCCTCGCAGCAGACCAGGGAAGCCCGACCACTGGATCCCTCCAAGGAAGGTCTCGAGGAGGAGATAAGAGTAGAAGCTGAAGGAGCAGAAAGGGGTGGTATCTGTCCCGCAGCTGTAGCAGTGACTATTCCCATAGACTCCGGCTCCGAGCTCTGGAGGAGAGTCGAAGGAGGAACTTGAAGAGGGTGTGGACTAGTAGTCGTCTGTTGAGACGGACTATGAAGCATTTGGGCTAGTGCCTGTGATTTTAACAATCTGCTTACCACTCTCTCCAAATCATGGTCTGAGAGCCTGGAAGACCTAGATTATCGGCTCCGATGGCTCTGCTCCGAAAGAAGAGGAGAGGTCGGAGCTGACAATATCGGCTCCAAAGAGGGAGACCTGGACCGCTTCCTCGATGGAACCATCGGAGCCGAAGAACCCTCGGTTCCGGACGGAGCCAACAACTTATCGGCTCCAAGCCTGGTCAAAGATGTATCGGCTCCGGCCGGAGCTGATACAGGCAAGGAAATAATGGTATTGGAGCCGGCCGGCGCCGATACCGAAGCCTTAGCCACATGGGGGTCGGAGCCGGTCGGAGCCGACACCAATGTGGCAGTTAAAGTATCGGCACCGATAGCCATCGGTGCCAAAGATTTAGTCAAAATAAGATCGGCTCCAGCCGGAGCCGATCTCGACTCCAAAGGAGTCGGAGCCAGGGCCAAAGACTTAGTAGCAGAAGCCTGGGCCTTGGAGGTCTTAGAGGGCTTGCCCGAAGCAGACTTAGCCGGGGAGCCCTCCGGTTTAAGAAGTCCTCTCAAAATTAATTTATTTCTCCTTTCCTGCAGGACTCTCTGGCTGAAAGAGTGACAAATAGCACAGGAGTCCTGCAGGTGGAGAGGTCCCAGGCAGTAGATACAAGAAGTGTGACCGTCTGTCAGAGACATCTTCTGACAGCACGAGTCAATCTTCTTGAAGCCTGAGACCCTCTGTTCTTTGGACATAGTGATATCCACAAACACACAACTCACACAGTCCCAGAATCAGACAAATTTAAGTTAAATGGGGAAAAAAAATAAACCCACACACACACCTTGACAGGAAGGGATGGGAGGGGATTGAAGGCCCGACTAAATAAAAACAACTAGGGAAAGAGTAAAAATAGAGCTAAAGACCCTACAAGTATCTAAAAGTGACAAAAAATCTAATAAATGAGAGAAAAATTAGAAATGGGGTGACTAAAAAGTGTATAACAAATCACTTACCAAGAGCTGGTAAAAGGAGTACCTCATCAGCGAAGCGGCAAACGAGATCTGGGTATTTACCGCCTTGCATCATGGGATATGGGGCTGCCTCGAGCTGGTAAAAGTGACTCGAGCTTAGCAGTGCAGTGGAGCCGAGGATCGGCTCCGAACCCATCCAGCAAGAATGAAGGCGAGATTGACAACTTAACATTTGTTGTTTCTGCAAAATGTCCAGTGAATCTATTAGGTAGGGACCTTATGCAGATATTTGGCATAGCAGTAGTTCCGACTATGCAGGGTATGGAGGCACAGCGACAAATGGATACTTTTGTGGTGCGACCAGAGGGTGAAACATTTTACTGGTACAGCCAGGACTTGGTCACGACTGGTCCAGGGGCAGTCACCGAGGAACTGATGAACATAGCCATCAGTAAATCCCCCCTCCCTCGACACTGACAGACAGCATTTGTTGCATTGCACTCTGTATTACTGTAGCACACCAGGACCTGATAAGGAATATGAGCAAGAATTGTTCAGAAATCGTGCAAACAGATTAGTGTTACGTAATCTGTACTGGGATACTGAGAGAAACAGGGTTGTTAGCTGTTCATTACCTCAAGAATTCCTTGCACTATACAAATCTAATTGATTACCACATGTCAGTTTAACTAAGAACAAAAATGTAAAATGGGCAGACCAAGGAGAAAAGGTAACGAGATGGGAGAAACAAACTGATTTAGAATTATCAGAGCATGGAATATAGAAACAAAAACTGAATTGGCTAACACAGGCACACCTAGATGTACACTTGCAGTCTAGCGAGGACAGCTGATTAGCATTCTTATTAGAAGAAGAGGAGAAAGCCTTATGTAACATACCAAAGATTCTTTGGTCAACAGGCAAGTCAGATGTAGGACTTATTCGAACAGCAGGACCAGTTACTATTACACCAAAGTCAGCATTCAGACCACAGAAGAAACAATATCCTTTGAGAAAGGATGCAGAGATAGGAATCAAACCCATAATAACAGCATTACTTAGAGAAGGAGTACTGGTAGAATCTCCTGATTCACCATGTAATACACCCCTATTTCCTGTTAAAAAGGCAAACGGGGAATGGCGTACGGTTCAGGACTTACAAGCTGTAAATAATGCAGTAATACCTAGAGCACCTACGGTGCCAGATCCACACACTTTGTTAAATGATTTGAAACCTCACCAGAAATATTTCTCTGTGGTAGATATCAGCAATGCTTTCTTTTCAATACCTATACATCCTGATAGCCAATATTGGTTTGCATTTACATTTCAGGGGAAAAAATATACCTATACTCGACTCCCACAGGGATACTGTGAGAGTCCAGCAATATTCGCACAAGAAATGGCTAGTAATTTGGCGGAATTCACCCCGCCGGGGGGTAGTCAAATTCTACTTTATGTAGACGACATCTTGCTAGCAGCCCCCACCCAGCAGCAATGCAGGGAGGATACCATAGCACTGTTACAATTCTTAGCAACACAGGGACACAAAGTAAACAAAAGCAAACTACAGCTTTGGAGAAAACAGGTTAGATACCTAGGATATGTAATATCCAAAGAAGGTAGAATACTAGATGAGGATAGAAAAACAATGATTTTACAAGCACCCAAACCAGCGACCAAGAAGGAAATGATGTCCTTCCTGGGAACAACTAACTTCTGCCGGAGTTGGATACCAAATTATGCTTTGGAATCTGCTCCACTGACCGACCTCATATAAAAAAAGACGATGGCAGCACAGGATTTATTACAATGGACACCTGAAGCAGAAATAGCTTTCTGCAGGTTGAAGCAATTGATAGCTTCTTCATTAGTCTTAGGACTACCAAACTATCATAAACGTTTCTTTCAAACTGTAGACTGTAAGCAAGGATATATGACATCAGTGTTGACACAACAACATGGGGATAAGCAACGCCCCATAGCTTACTATTCATCACAGTTAGACCCAATGGTGCGATCCTTGCCCCACTGTGTGCAAGCAGTGGTTGCAGCTGCAATGGCAGTACAGGCTTCAGCCTCAGTGGTGTTATTCCACCCTCTCACATTGAAAGTGCCTCATGCGGTTGCAATAATTTTACTGCAAGAAAAGGTAGCTTATCTTTCTCCTGCTAAACACCTTTCCTGTATGACTATACTGTTGAGCCAACCTCATATGACAATTGAACGATGCACGACATTAAATCCATCAACTTTGCTCCCAACTCCTGCGGATGGCACACCACACAGTTGCCTGCAGGAAATTGAGCAGAAAACATTACCCAGACAAGATCTCACGTATACTCCCTTGGATAAGGCCGAGGTGACATATTACGTGGACGGCTCATGCAGAAGGGGCCCTACAGGGAAAAACCTAGTGGGGTATGCAATAGTTACAGACACTGAAACCTTAGAAGCCCAATCCTTACCACATAACTTGTCTGCACAAGCAGCAGAACTGACTGCCTTAACACGAGCTTGTACCTTAGCAAAAGACAAATGCGTAAACATATATACTGACAGTCAGTATGCTTTTTCTACTGTACATGTTTTTGCACAGCAGTGGAAAAATAGAGGGATGATAACATCTAGTGGTAAACCAATTAATCATGCGCAATTTATTTTAGAATTGTTAGAATCTATTCAGTTACCTACCAAAGTAGCTATTTGCAAATGCGGAGCTCATACGAAACAGCAGGACAGAATTTCAAAAGGTAATGTGAGAGCTGACGCAGCTGCGAATTAAGCAGCTTCAGACTCAGAAACTTTACTTTTAGATGAGGAATTACAACCCTCTGAAATTTTAGACCTAGAAATGTTAAAAACAATGCAGACGCTTTCTACAAAAGCAGAGAAACAAAAATGGGAAAAACGAGGAGCAATCTTTGAAAACGAGCTGTAAATCTCCAAAGAGAAAACAACAATTTTGCCATCTAATTTGTTTAGATATGCAGCTTTGTTGAGCCATGGGCAGTGCCATGTCTCAACAGGGGGGGTGGTACAGTTAGTAAACCAAATATTCCAAACATATGGATTCACAAATTACACAAAAAAAATTTGTACGGCATGTCATATTTGTAACAAACATCATGCACAAGGGGCATTTAAACCTAAACAAGGAAGTTTTCCTGCACCGCCATATCCGTTCCATACTATTTGTATGGATTTTATAGAATTGAACAAATGTGATAACAAAAAGTACTGCCTTGTCATTGTAGATATGTTTTCCAAATGGGTGGAAGCCTTTCCGACTAAAAACCCGGATGCAACAACAGTGGTAAAAGCTCTCATAAAGGAGATTATTCCTAGATTTGGCATACCGGAAAGGATCTATAGTGACAATGGTAAACATTTTATGAATCAGACCATACAGCAATCGGGACGCTTCTTTGGGATTTCCCTTAAGAACCATTGTGCTTATCACCCTCAGTCTGCAGGACTGGTGGAGAGGCACAATGGAGTCCTTAAGAACAAACTCAGGATGTTAGTCAATGAAACCCAAAAGAACTGGGTGCACTGTCTGCCTCTGGTGCTACTGAGTATGCGAACAGTTCCAAATGCAAAGGGTTTAACTCCTTTTGAAATGGTGTTTGGGAGGGCATATTATGTACCTCAGTGGAAAGCTCTCATGCCTGCAGACCAGGAGGCTGATAGTTCACTAGCTAGTTATATGAGGAAACTGTTAACAAATAAATCTCTCTTGCAGTTTAACTCTTTTTCAGATAAAGAACAGACCAGGCCATTGGAAGCGATTCTAGCCCCGGGGTCCTGGATCTGGGTGAAGGTAATAAAGAGGAAGAATTGGGCAAGCCCGAAGTGGGAAGGACCGTACCAGGTACTGCTGGCCATGCCTACTGCAGTCAAAATAGCCGAAAGGTCATCTTGGATCCATTTGACGCACTGTAAAAAGGTAAAGAACTTTCAACTTGATAAAAACATTGTAACTGTTATGCAACAAGAACAAAATGGCCAAAGATAAGAATGCAGACCAACCTCAAAAATGTTGCATAATCATAATATTGAGCGTACACTTGTTGACTCTACTTTTGACAATTTTCTTTTTGTTGTGTTTTTTCATTTCTCAGCCACACAAGTAAAACTGGATAAACGTGATGAGACATCCATAGACTGGCATCCAAACTTTAACACATACCTAGCAATTAAACGTGTATTTGCTGAGACTATGAACATTTCAAACTGCTGGGTTTGTACAGCTATACCAACAGCATATGGAGGACTACTAATGTCCGCTGTTCCTTTAGGGATCAATGAGACTTGGGAGAATTTGCTTTTTGACACAGGAACTGTGAGATCACAGGATAAAATAGCATTGTATTTACCTGTTACACCAAAAGGGATTGTGTGTTTTTTCAAGAATGATACTCTCCAGGTGGGCTGGAGTAACTGTAACATAATATCTTATAAATGTTATATTAAGACTAAAAGTGGGGGTACTGTCTGCAATACTAACTATGATTCATACTCAAACTCAATGAAAACGACATTGAATGAAGTACAAAGAAATCCTGTTTTGATTAAACAATTGTCAATCATAGATAAGAAAATGTTTCATGCAGGGCTAGTGCATATTAGCACTAAAGTTGAAAACTGTTATTTTGTGTGTGGGAAAAAGGCATACAAATGGCTACCTGAGAATTGGTCCGGCAGTTGCTTCTGGCCATATGACACACTGCGGAATTACCTCTGGGTAAAATACGGAACGTGAGAGATGTTTCCAAGAAAACCAAAGATCCAATCGAGAAACCTGTGAATCCAGTAGGGTGAGTTGAAGCAGGTTGGAAAGACCATAATTCCGTGAAGGACAGAGACAAATTGACTCATATGGACTTGAGTGACAGTGTTATATCTTGGGCAGGTTTACTCCCAGCGTATGGTGCAGTCAAATCGATTTGGGAGCTGAGAAAACTGTCGAAACTTCTCGAAGTAATGAGTAATGCAACTTTTTCTGCTCTTGATGCCATGAGAACTGTTGTGTTGCAAAATCGGATGGCTCTTGACTTTACCCTAGTGACGAGAGGTGGTACTTGCGCGCTTATCAAAGAAGAATGCTGTGCGTACATACCAGATAATAGACATGAAATTAATAACCATCTGGAGGTGATTCAGCAATTGTCGGCCATGACCAAACCAGGCCCAAACCCTCTGATGGATTTTTTCCAGAATCTGTTTGGGGGGTGGGGTTCCATCCTAATGAATATTCTGATTGCCATTTGTGTGGGTTTACTCCTATTAGGAGCATGTGTTTGTTGTGGAATCCCCTGCATGAAAAGATTAATTCAAGATTTTATAGATATGTCTGTCTCTGAAACCTTATATCAAGACATTGAACTTGAGGAATTGGTTCCAAATGAAATTCTCCTTGACGTCTAAACTGAATGACTGTCTTAACTGCAAGTCCCAAGTGGAAGAGGTTAGGAGAAGAAATAAAAATCGTTTAAACTTCTGAGAATAGAATAAAAAGTATTAACAGGGGGGAAAATGTTAGAAAAATATGTATTAATGTATATGTTTAGTGCTTATTAAGAAATAAGAAAGATATAATGCATTTTATTCTATTAATGTTATGACAAGAAAAATGAATTCATATGAAACTGCAAGAAGCTTTTGGAAACTGCAGTGTGCCTTTTGCAAGTTTGCCTCTGACCCCAGCAGCTGCTAGCTCAGCAAGAATTAATGTTTATGCTTCTCACAAGTGATTATCTGCTGGGTCAGGAAATTAAATGTGTGAAATAATGAGAATCTTCTGCTCTTTTCCGCTTGAGCAATTGACCTTATATATGTTGCTAGATAATGCACCAGCTGCAAAGAGGAAGTGATAACATGTAACAAGAGAAATGCATTGAGAACTGTATCTACTATTATGTTCGAATTAATTTAGAACCTTGAGTGGAAACATTTGTAAAAGGGTATTGTAACTAACCAGGTGGCTAGCAAGGCCACGTTGTTTACCAGAAAAAGTTTTTAAGCAAAATGTAGTATCAGCATTTTAGATGAATAGAATATTGTAAGCTAGAGTGATGTAAAACCCCTTGTGACTGACTACGTCAGCCTGGTGGGTTAATACTAGTAAGAAATACTATAAAAGTTGTGTTCTTCCTGTTTCATTCAGACAAAATTCTGTACTTGTACGTTTTTTGCCTCCTGGTGTACACTAGTAAAGAACCTGAACCTGAACCTCCTGTGTATTGATCTTTTATTACAGTATTTTTTCATTTAACACAGTCTTTACATGTTAAGAACCTCAGGTCAGCCTGATGACCTTTAGATTCCAAGGAGGAGCCACCTTTTTTCTAGGAGGCTTGATATGCAACACCACCTTCAAAAACATTTTTCACAGGAAACTGTATTAAAATGGGGGAATCCATGGGTAAACATGCTGAAATGGCACATGAACCTTGATGGAGGAGTAGGGTAGGACAGGCCAGAGGATAGTAACTCACACAAGTAATGTAGAACCAGAGAAATACTAATCCTGAAAGGGTGCTACTTCCTGTCTTGGCACCAAGGAGAAAAGCTTTTCCATTTACTAACATATGATTTTCTACTAGCAAGTTTTCTTGCCTCCTTTAATACTTGCTGCACATCCTGAAAGGTAGTAAGTTTCTGTCATCCATGCAGTAAATTGCAGTTGTTTGGAAATAGGAAGTTTCAAACACCTCTTGTCCTATATGATAGAACCACTCTTTTTATGGTCAAGAGTCACCATTACCTTTCAATATTTTAGTGCAAGAAATTTGGTCAAATACAAAAAATAATGGGGGGGGGGGGCAAAGGCACAAAAATAAGGGGAGATTCTAAATATTGCTCTTATAAACTGAGAAAGTTGTTACAATAACAGGATGTATGTTGGCGTGCATTTACCAAAGGATATAAAGTCTGAAATTCAAATGTATATCATTATTTAGTGACTTCAAACCTGTACCGGTTGGCTAGACAGAGGGACCGAGCTAGTAAAGATGTGCAACAGGTAAGGGTGATAAAGGATAATGAGGGAAACATACTCACAAGCGAGGAGAGTGTGTTGACCAGATGGAAGGAGTACTTTGAGGGGCTGATGAATGAAGAGAATGAGAGGGAGAGAAGGTTGGATGATGTGCGTATAGTGAATCATGACGTGCAGTGGATTAGCAAGGAGGAAGTAAGGACAGCTATGAAGAATGGAAAGGCTGTTGATCCAGATGACATACCTGTGGAAGCATGGAGGTGTTTAGGTGAAATGGCAGTGGAGTTTTTAACTAGATTGTTTAATGAAATATTGGAAAGTGAGAGGATGTCTGAGATTAATCACTGCATGAAGTTATGGGAAAGAGTAGTGGAAGCTAGGTTAAGAAGGGAGGTGATGATTAGTGCTCAGCAGTATGGTTTCATGCCAGGAAAGAGCACTACAGATGCGATGTTTGCCCTGAGAGTGTTAATGGAGAAGTACAGAGAAGGTCAGAAGGAGTTGCATTGTGTCTTTGTGGACTTAGAGAAGCATATGACAGGGTTCCGAGAGAGGAGTTGGGGTATTGTATGAGGAAGTCGGGAGTTTCATAGAAGTATGTAAGAGTGGTACAGGATATGTCCGAGGGTAATGTGACAGCGGTGAGGTCTGCGGTGGGAGTGACGGATGTGTTTAATGTGGAGGTGGGATTACATCACGGATCAGCTCTGAGCCCTTTCTTATTTGCAATGGTGACAGGTTGACAGATGAGATCAGGAGTCCCCGTGGACTATGATGTTTGCAGATGACATTGTGACCTGTAGTGAGAGTAGGGAACAGGTGGAGGAGAACCTGGAGAGGTGGAGATATGCTTTAGAGAGAAGAGGAATGAAGGTCAGCAGGACTAAGACAGAATATATGTGTGTGAATGAGAGAGAGGATAAATGAATGGTGAGGATGCAGGGAGTAGAGGTGGCAAATGTGGATGAGTTTAAATGCTTGGGATCAACAGTTTAGAGTAATGGTGAGTGTGGAAGAGAGGTGAAGAAGAGAGTAGAGACAGGATGGAGTGGGTGGAGAAGAGTGTCAGGAGTGATTTGTGACAGACGAGTACCAGTAACAGTGAAAGGGAAGGTCTACAAGAGGGTCATGAGACTTGCTATGTTATATGGATTGGAGACAGTGGCATTGACAAAAAGGCAGGAGTCAGAGCTGGATGTTGTAGAGTTAAAGATGTTAAGATTTGCACTGGGTGTGACGAGGGTGGACAGGATTAGGAATAAGTATATTAGAGGGTCAGCCCAGGTTGGAAGGTTTGGAGACAAAGCCAGAGAGGCAAGATTACATTGGTTTGGACATGTGCTGAGGAGGGATGCAAAGTATATTGGGAAAAAGATGCTAAGGATGAAGCTGCCAGGTAACAGGAAAAGAGGAAGGCCTAAGATAAGGTTTATGGATGTGGTGAGAGAGGACATGCAGGTGGTTGGTGTGACACAGCAAGATGCAGAGGACAGGAAGAAATTGAAACAGATGATCCACTGTGGTGACCCCTAATCAGAGCAGCTGAAAGAAGAAGAAGAAACCTCAGTGAGTTGCCTGAAAAACACAACTGTTATGAAGACCTGACCAAAAGTATGAGGCAAAAATCTGAATATTTTGTTAATATCTGGACAGATGGGAGGTATGGAATTACCACGATGATCTTTGCAGAGTCCTTCTGAATCTTCAGAATGACCCTGGATATTAGTGGAAATGGTAGACAACATTCCTGTCTAAGGAAAAGAAAAGAAAAGTCATCTCTCTTTCAGGCCTTCTTACATGGAGAAAAAAAAAAATACAGCAGTGAAGGTAATAAATGGATTCTTTACTTTCACCACAAGATCTGGTACCTCGGACTCTCGCCTTCAAGGATACATACATCAGTATGAATTCTACATTTATACCAGGTTCATTCATTAAGTATTCAATTATTTAATCATCCTATTACCCTTACATTTCTTAAAATGTCCCATTGCCTTAAACTCTTTTTAAAGTGACCCATACTTATTTCATTAAATTATACAAACTCTAACTTCACTTTTAATTGTCCTAATACAAACATTTAATACAAAATATTTGATACAAAAATATTTACTTCAGATACAGCTGTACATATCAATAAATGCATAATATAATTTATTCAAATGTATCTAAATATGAACAGTTTAAACATAATCTACCTCCAAGTTTAACCCTCTGGTTGTCAAGGTCCCATAGTTTAAAATCATTTTACTTTCAAGCACATTCAATTTCTGTTTAAACTCACCACTTTTCACTTGAAATGGTCTTGCGAAAACACTAAAAAAGAAAGTGGAATCATCCCCCCCCATGTATTTTACAAAAATGATCTGCCACAGGACTCTTATAGTGGATGTGGTGAGAGAGGACATGCAGGTGGTTGCTGTGACAGAGCAAGATGCAGCGGACAGGAAGAAATGGAAACAGATCAGTGAGTTGCCTGAGAAACACAACTGTTATGAGGACCTGACCAAAAGTATGAGGCAAAAATCAATATTTTGTTACTATCTGGACAGATGGGAGGTATGGAGTTATCATGATGATCTTTGCAGAGTCCTTCTGAATCTTTAGAATGACCCTGGATATTAGTGGAAAGGGTAGACAACATCCCTGTCCAAGGAAAAGAAAAGAAAAGGCATCTCTCTCTTTCAGGCCTTCTTACATGGAGTTCTGGAGCAAATCTTGCCAAATGACTGTTGTGAATGGAGGCAAAAAGATTTATTTGAAATGTTACTCATAGCTAGATCAATTCCTAGAAGAATCTTGATTCAGTTTCTATTCATGACAATCTGCCCTGGTCCTGCTCAGCTTGTCTGCCACACAATTTTGGTCTGACAGGATGTAAGATGTCTGTACAGTGAGATAGTATTGAAATGTTATATCGCAGGGTATAATGGCTAGTTTGCACAGAGGTACAATGGAGTCATTACTGGGCGCATTGCGGGTGCTCTGATGAGCACTTCTGGCTGATATCAAAAGATTGAAACAATACTAATTTCATGAACTTTAATCATACTTTGACTTAAGAATGGGGTCCATTCCCATCATGGTATAAGAAACCCAAAAGATTTGGAGAAATTAAAAAGGGTTATGGTCTTGGGGACCCTAGATCATTGAGAGAGTTTAAAGCATTTATGCCTGTTAGCATCTATTTTACATTTTTGCTTTTTGGTCTGCCATTTCTGTTCATAAGTTCATAGGAGTGTACTAGGCTAATGGTCACTAGGGCCTTTTTAAACCTATCCAGGTATCCAAAATCTCTGACAAGTTCTGGTACCATTAATAAGTGGAAGCAGGGGTTTGGGAGATGAAAGATTTACAAGCAAGGACCTGGAAGATGACCCATTTACAGGCTGCCTGTGTCTATTAGAGACATAGGTGACAAACCAGGGATACATTTCCTGTTCCCTATAGAATGCTCCAAGTTATACTTGACTTGGGTTACGGAGGAACATGGATGGGAAACCTGTTCCAGAGAAGGGGTAGTATCTGGGATACATACCTGTATGTTCCAAAGGCCCAGCAATTTCATCCCCATAGGCACTGCTCTCCAAACAAAGACTGAGGCTTCTGTTGTTATAGACTGTGCTGGTGCTAGAAGGGAGAATGGGAGACCCAAATTCTGATAAAACTGGTCTCGCCACCAACGATATCTTTCATTTCACAAAGCCCAAACCTGCAATCTGGAAAGACATTGTATGCTGATCCTGTCACCATACAGATTTTATATACCACTGAAGTTTTCTCATTTGGAATCTTGCCAGAGGAATCATGAGAATCATAGATGTCATGATATGCAAAATCCAGAGAATTTAATTGGCTAAAACAGTACACTGAGTAGAAAAACTCAAAAATAGATAATTAAATAATCTTATTTGTTAAGCATGTAGGTCTGCTGGACACACAGTCCATTTTCACGGGTGACCCAGGAGCAATGTTTAGTTAACTGACTTGTTTAAGGTCACACAGCAGGCAAATGATGGCTGAGGGAATCAAACTCTGTACTTTGGGAACTACAGCTTGCAAACTTAACTTCACCAATTTTCCAGAATGACATAGATACAGATCAGTTTTTACATGTGAAATATAAGCTCTTTGATCTGAGGAATCTAGGAGACATCCCAGTAAAACAATTATGTGAGGAGTCAAATGAGACCTTTATACATTCTCCTGGAACCATACCTCTAGACTGTCCAGATTTTCACCTCATATTTTTGGTCTCTTCTTCGAGTCCACGGTGGTGCAGCAGTAGCACTGTCGCCTCACAGCAAGAGGTTCTCCCATTCGATTCTCGGCTAGAGCACCTTCTATGTGGAGTCTGCATGTCCTCCCCACAGTCGAGTGGCATCCGAAAGACATGCGTGAATGGGCGTGCCTTCGTTGAAGGTTGGGTGTCAAGCTGGCACCTCGGCACCATAAAAATCTACTGCCAATCATTAGCGGACCGAAGTTCTGCTGTGGCGACCCCTAACCGGGAAAAGCCAAAAGAAGAACATCATTTTTGGTCTCTTCCTCATAAAACTTGTAGTTTTCTGGCAAATCACTGATGACTGAAGCCATTAAATAACGGAATACTTTTGAATTCCAGACTTTATATTTTTTCAGAAAATACAAGTTAACATAAATTGTGTAATTTTAGCAACTCCCTAAGTTTATCAGAGCAATATTTAAATATGCCCCATATTTTTGTGCCTTTGTTCCCCCATTATTTTAGGCTTTGTCCAGATTTCTTGTACTAAGAGGTTGAGAGGTATGCCTGGAATCCTAATCTGTGTTGGACCTAAGCAGGAGATTACAGGCGCTTTGAGACTCTGCAAAGATAAGCAAGTTATCTAAATAAGGAAAAATGTGAATACCTTGCAGTCTTCAATAAGTTATCACTAGAGCTAGACAATTTCTGATTACCCTTGAAGAAGTGGATAGACTAAATGGGTAATGCAGAGAAAGTACAGTTGTGTAAAATGTTATCATAACAGTAGATGTCCTTCACTTCACTGTTCTGTTGCAGTATTCTTTACAACAGGGATCCTCTGGCAAGGGTAGCCTGACATCTGACCATTATACCAAAGCCTTTAGGTTGTAATAGGTACACTGTATGTTACATGTATGATCATCATGCATGGGGTAGGGCATAAAGGTGATGTATGGACGAACCATCCTCAGAACTGAAAAGCCCCAGCATGAATGACAGTCTAAGGATACAAAGAGATAACAAGCACATCCAGAAAGAGAAAATGAACAGGGGGAGGAGGAAGGGAGCAAATACTGCTACAGTGAAGAGAAGAACATCTACTGTTGTAAGATTTTACTGCACTATCTCCTTCCATATCACTGTTGCAGTATTCTTTACAGTAGGGAGAGCACAAAAGCTCAGGAAGAAAGTTGGGAGGAAGGACCACCAGCAGAGCCTTCAAGGAATGCATGTAAGATAGCCCTGGCAAAACCAGCTCTAGCCCTAGAAACAACATCCAGTTTATAGTGCTATGTAAAAATATTAACAGAAGTCCAAGCAGCTGCCTCAAGCATAGAAGATGCATCCATGCCCCTAAAAAAACATCCGAAGAAGCCAGAGTTCTGGTGGAATGAGCAATAACAGAAGAAGGAAGGATTTTCCCATGAAAGGAATAACAAAAGGAAATAGCTTTAGATACCTAGGAAGAAATGTTTTGCTTGGAAACAGCCCAACCTAAAGACCTAGGATGAAAGGAAACAAAAAGCTGCTCAGATTCACAAATGGCTTTAGTTTTATGCACATAAGGGCTTTAGTTTTATGCACATAATATCTGAGTTGTCTACTCAAATCCAAGGTGTGAAGAACATTCTCACTAGCAAACTGCAGAGAAGGGAAAAAAAGGTGTGCAAATTAGTAGATTGATTTAGAGACAAATCATTAACTATCTTGGGCATAAAAGAAGTATGAAGGGACACTTGGAACAGCCATAAGGTCATGCAGCTCAGACACCTATCTGTTTGAGGAAAGGGCCAAAATATAGACAGTCTTCCAGACACAGTGCTGTAAAGAAGCTGAAGCTGCAGGCTGAAAAGAAGCCTGAGTCAGTTTTTTCAAAGCAAAATTTAGGTTCCAGGAAGGCGAGACCTAATATGAAGAACACCGTTATGAAATTATTTGACCTTGAATCTAGAAGCCAAAGGGGAAGCCAAAAGTAGACAGGCAGAAATAACTGATAGATGGGCTTTAACAGAAGAGTATAACAATCCAGTAGAGAGCAATTTCCACAAATAAGACAGATCCAAAAAAACTTCCACAGTAAGTGGATCCAGGTTATGACAAAGACACCAGACAGAAAATCGCTCGCATTTATATAAGTAAGATTTTCTGGTAGTGGGTTTCCTGGCCTCCTGCAGGACCTGAAGCATATCCTTGATACAAAGGTGCCTAAATGGATTAAAACCAACACAGTGTCAGTTGAAGAGTGGACAAGTCGGGATGGATGAGCGACCCCTTGTCCTGTGTGAGTAGGTCCACCCTGTGAGGTAACTTGTGATGATTGCCCTTGGCTAAATGCAGAAGAAGAGGGAACCAATGCTGTCTGGGCTAAAAAGGAGTCACCAACAAGATTTTAAGAGCATCCTGTTCTATCTTGAGCAGGACCCTTGGTATGAGAGGAAGGGGAGGGAATCCATAAAGAAACATCCCCTTCCAAGAAAACGAGAGGGCATTGACCTTCCAAGTCAGAGGACATGGAACTCTGGTGCAAAAAAGAGGAAGTTGACTGTTCAGAGGGGAGGCAAAAAGATCTACTTGTGGAGTACTCCATTGGTGGACAATGTCCAGAAACACATCTCTGTGAAATATCCACTTGTGAGATTGTGTTATGGACCTGCTAAGAGAATCTGCCAAAATGTTCTGATCTGAAGGATTGTAAACTGCCTGAAGGGTCACCTGATCCTGGACAGCTAGATCCTAAACCTGAAGAGAGAGTCTGCACAGGAGATAAGATGTTGTTCCCCTTGCTTGTTGATATACCACATCACTGTGTTATTGTCTGTGAAGACTTTGAGGAGCCCTAGAAGAAGTGAATGACAAGCCTTTGAGGAGCCCTAGAAGAAGAAGTGAATGACAAGCCTGAAGAATCAGGAGAAGAGCTCTCATCTCCTTGATATTGATGTGGTCTTTTCTTTGTCAAACAGATAAAAGGCCCATCACTTTCAGAGGACTGAAGGAAGCCCCCATCCCACATCTGAGGCAACTGTAAAGAGTTCATGAGAGGGGGAAAGGAGGCTGAAAAGTAAGTCCCTGGTCAACTGATGAATCCACCACTGAAGCTCCAGCTTGAGACAGGAGTTGAAGGGGAATTTGAAAATCCAAAGGATGAGAATGTTGAAGCCAGACTGACTTTAGGAGTCAGTGGAGTTTTCTCATATGAAGCTTGGCCAGATGAAATATATGAATGGTGGAAGCCATGTATCCCAGAGCCCTGAGAAACTCCCTGGTTGTAATGGAGTCCATAGGAAGAAGGGAGTGAAAAAATGCAATCACAGTTAAAGCCTTGGGAGGAGGCAGAGACACCCGCATTGGAACAGTTTGGAGCCTGCACACTAGAAAAAACATGATCCTGAGAATGATTCAGGAATGATTTGTGGAAATGCACTGTAAACTCTAGGCTTTGCAGGAGACACATAGGAAAGTGAAGATGCTGAATTAAGATCTCTAGAGAAGAAGCCAGAATGAGCAGGTTGTCCAGGTAAGGAAATATCGGTATTCCCCCTACAAAAACAATGACAGGAGCAAGGAATTTGGTGAAGACCCTTGGGTCAACAGAGAGGCCAAAGGGCAAATCAGAAAACAGAAAATGCAAGGAAGCAACAGAGAAATGTAAACACTTCCTGAAAAAGGAATGAATTGGGATATGGAGATAGGCATCCTTGAGGTCCAGGGAAACTAGAAAAGCCTGAGGAAGAAAAAGAGGAAATAAAGTCTGAAGGGATATCATCCAAAAGGAAGTAACCTTCAAAAAGGTGTTTAGCTAAGAGAGATCCAGAATGGGTCTCAGAATGGGTCTCCAGGTGCCTTCTTTTCTGGAGACCAAAAACATTCTGGAGTAAAATCCCTTCCCCTTTGATGAATTGGTACTGCTTGAATTGTTCCTTGAGACAGCAGAACTTGAAGCACCTGTGGAAAAAATGACAGCTGTTCCTGAGGAGTGCCCAAAAAGGGGTGGGGGTTTCAAATCATATAATACCCTTGACAGATTATGGATAGAACCCCAGAATCCTGAGTGATCTTTAACCAAATAGGAAGGGGCAGGGAAGGATGAAAAGAAAGAGAGAGGAATATGGCTGAGAAGAAAAGGGCAAGGATAGTTAAACAGCACCTGGCTTGTCTTGAAAAGAAGGCTTCTGATTTCAAGGAGTTTGAGCAGGCTTAGCAGGAGGAGACCTCCTACCACTCTTCTTACCTTTGAGAGCAGGATGAGACTGTCTGCAGACCAAGTTAGGTTTATTAGGATAATTCCTTTGAAACTTGAGAACAGGTGAAACAATAATAGATTTCAAATCCTCTAAATCCTTACCCTTTTCCTGAAGGGACTTAAACAGCTCAGCAGCAGCAGCAGTACCAAAAAGAGGTTTGTAATCTATAGAAGCATCCATCAGCTTAGCCTTAATATCATCAGGCAAAGTATGTAGTTGAAGCCAGGAATACCTACTCAACACAGAACCAAAAGCAGTAGTTCTAGATGAGACATCAGCTACATCATAAGTGCATTTAATGGAATGGTGAGCAACCTGCGAAGATGTCTCTAGTAAAGAAAGGGCTGAAGTCTTCCCCTCAGAGTCAAGAAGATCTGAAATAACCTGACAGGTCTGAAAGAGAACAGCTAAAATATACTTGGTCATATGGGTCTGGTAGTTTACAGCTTTAAAAGCCAAG
The DNA here is from genome assembly GCF_019279795.1 of Protopterus annectens. NCBI lineage: Eukaryota > Metazoa > Chordata > Ceratodontiformes > Protopteridae > Protopterus > Protopterus annectens. Next base: position 480,333,649 of record NC_056735.1, read on the forward strand.
GTAGCAGAAGTATACACTTTATTATCCAATCTCTTCATAGTTCTGCTCTCTTTGTTAGAGGGAAGCAGCTTTGTAGAAGGCAAAAGTTTAGATGTCTTATCAGAAGCAAAAGAAACCACAGAAGGGTCAGCAGATGGGCATGTATAAAGGAATTTGTGATCCTTGGCCACCTTATAAAACCTATCAGGTCATTAGGAGCAGGAGCAGTGAGTCAGGAGCCTGAGACACTGTGGGAAAAGCATCCAACATGGCAGTCAGAAAAGGAGGAACAGCAGTGGACCTAGGAGACTCCGTCTGAAGAAGCTCATAGTACATTTATTTGAACATCAGAGACCTGAGCATAACCCCACTTAAAAAACACTTTCATATGGGAGACTATTGCACCAAAAAAAATCTCCTCAAAAGGAGATTTAGGACTAATAGATTCCACCTCCATAAAGCCATAATCCCAGGAAGAGGGAATCCTTCAAGAACAGTTCAAGGATACACCATCAGAATCCACATCCTCATCAGATGAAACCTGCTCCCTAGGCCTGTTAAAAACAGTAGGACCAAGGGGGAGCAGGAACAGAAACCCCCTGAAGAGGTTTCAGAGTCATAAAGGCATTAAATAGACCTTGTGTGACATTTTGTCATTCACTCTGAGGATCTTTGGGAGCAGGAGAAAAGTACTCAGTTTTCTGCTTCTTTTTCAAGGGGATGTCAACTCGAAAGATCTTAGGTGTCTCTGACCCATGATGACAATCAATAAGGGTAGCAGGAATCTCTTCTCTAACCAAGATTTGAGGAACATCCATAGATCCTTCAGAAATAATCAGCAACAGTTTCCCCTGAACATCAGAAGCAGATGTCTCCAAAGCCTCCATGGACGTGCAAGAAGCTGGATCCATGCCAGCCTCTGAAGTAGAAATGGTATAGGAATCCAAGAAATCAAGTGAGTTGGTGTTCCTCTTAAAATCTGAACTGTTTAAACATACAGCCTAAAACAGAGTGTACCTTCTCATTCTACCATATCTAGTGCATTGAATTATGGAAACACTGTGAGGTGCAACCTCCAGTAAATGTGAACCAAACGTCTCTTCTCATCTAATCAGGTCTCCATTATGTATACTCCAAAATATTCTGCAGCACAGCAGAACAGGAATCAGTATTGTAATCTTTAGTCCCAAATCAAAATGTATGTCAATAATCCAAATATGGTTTCTTAGAGGTTGGTTCCTAGCCTCCAGAACACATGCAAAACTTAATTTGATAGGGAAGCACAAATAAGAATATAAATGACATCTTCTGTTGTTTAAATTTCAAGAATACTGTGTTTTAATAAAGCATATTCTCTTCCTGTTTGGGACAGCATTGTAAAGATCAATGGCAATTGCCACAGTGACACACATCCATGATCTCCTATGGCAGTTTGGAGCTTATCAGTATGAGCTATGCTTAATGTGGTTTCACCTTCAGTAACATCATAAGAATTAAAGGAGTAGAAAAGATTTATAGAAAAGTCCTTTTCTCCCACTGAAAGTAGAAAGTACATGTTCTCTTAGTTGTACTATTTAGGAATGTTTTGTAAACATCCTAAAAATTCAGTGGCCTATAAATGTCATTGTGGATCCACTGGCATATAATGCAATAGCTCAGAAAGTGAGTGCATCACTCTTGTAGTCAACTTTTTCCCCTACAACATTGATCAGATCACTTATGACAAAGTAGCTTGGAAAATGCAGGGCTTGCATTGTGAGTTAAATGTGCAATACCCATTTCCATATTTTATGCCCAAACCGCAAAGTTAAAAGGAACATACACCCATTTGTATACCTCCCAACTGCTGCCATTTCAAGACAGTGCTATGATTTTGGCCCTTAGATTTACCCTTGTTCCTCCTAGATTTACTGATGTTCAACATAAAGTGAGACCTGTTCATAGGTACATACCTTACTAAATAAAGATGTTAAGCCTATGCAGAGATTCCTTATCACTAACTATATAGGCCCTAGTACAGCAAGTCTGTCTATTGTGAACAATAATACATTTCTCTTTTTATGGCCCTTTGTCATGTTTATAAAGGCCAGTGCTATGTTTTTTAATGCTCAAAGGCTTAGCGGTATAACCTCCTGTTTGCTCAAAACCAGGCACCAACCTACAGTGGATATAAAGAGTGTACACACCCCTGTTAAAAATGCCAGGTTTTTGTGATATAAAAAAAATGAGACCACAATAAATCATTTCAAACCTTTTCCCACCTTTAATGTGACCTATAACCTGTACAATTCGGGTCTATATCACTTCGACGAAACGTCAGAAGTTCGAACACCATATGTTCGAACTTCTAACCTCGAAGTGCAAAACCATCGAAGGCTTAGAACAGCAATTTTTTTTCCCAGGAAAAAAAAATCGCTGTTCCAAGAAACACACACACAACACACGCACACCAAAAAAACAGCAATCCACACACATACACTTAAAATCCTACATCTAACCCTACACTAAACTGTACATCTATCCACTTACCTTAACCCAAACCCTAATCCTAAGGTCTGTCACTATCGCACACCCACCTCATCCCTGCCCTAACCCGAACGTCCGCACAATTGCAAGCTTACCTGAACCCGATCCATAACTTTCCACCACAGTGCTGAAAATAGCGAAGCCACAGAAACAGCCCACCAAATTCTTTCCCTGGGAAAGAATCCAGTGTTTCACGGCTTCGGGATAATCAGTTTTCAAACTTCACAGTTCGAACATGTGGTGTTCGAACTGCTGAAGTTTTGACAAACTGATAGGAATCCTACAATTCAATTGAAAAATAAACAAATCTGTTAGGGGAAAAAACATAAAAAATAAAAAACGTACAATAAGCTGGTTGCATAAGTGTGCCCACCCTTAAACTAATACTCTGTTGAAGCACCTTTTGATTTAATTACAACTTTCAGTCTTCTTGGGTAGGAGTCTGTGAGCATGGCACATCTTGACTTGGCAATATTTGCCCACTCTTCCTTGCAAAAATGCTCCAAATCTGTCAGATTGTGAGAGCATCTCTTGTGCACAACCCTCTTCAGGTCACCCCACAGATTTTCTATTGGATTTACGTTGGGCTCTGGCTGGGCCATTCAAATACTTTAATTTTCTTCTGGTGAAACCATTCTTTTGTTGATTAGGATGTATGCTTGGGATCATTGTGGTGTTGAAAGGTGAAATTCCTCTTCATTTTCAGCTTTCTAGCAGATGTCTGAAGATTTTGGGCCAAAAGTGACTGGTATTTGGAACTGTTCATAATTTCCTCCACATTGACTAAAGCCCCAGTTCCAGCTAAAGAAAAGCAACTCCAAAGCAGTATACTTGCACCACCACCATGTGTCACTGTGGGGATGGTGTTCTTTTGGTGATGCGAAGTGTTGTTTTGACTTCAAACGTACCTTTTGGAATTGTGGCCAAAAAGTTGAACCTTGGTCTCATTAGACCATAACACATTTTCCCAAATGCTTTTAGGAGTCTTGATGTATTTTTTTGCAAATTTTAGCTGGGCCTAGATGTTTTACTGTGTAAGAAAAGGCTTCTGTCTTGCAACCCTACCCCATAGTGCAGACTTATAGAGAATACGGGAGATTGTTGTCACATGTAATACACAACCAGTACTTGCCAGAAATTTCTGTAGCTCCTTCAGTGTTGCTGTAGGTCTCTTGGCAGCCTCCCTGACCAGTTTTCATCTTGTCTGTTCATCAATTTTGGATGGACGTCCAGTACTTTGCACTGTCACTGTTGTCCCATATTTTCTCCACTTTTTCATGACTGTTCACTATGTTCCATGGTATATCCAATGCTGTGGAATTTTTTTTGTACCCTTCTCCTGACTGATACCTTTCAACAATGAGATCCCTTTAATGCTTTGTAAGTTCTCTGTGAACCATGGCTTTTGCTGTAGCAGGCAGCAGAGTAAATGTCAGGAAAATCCTACTAGGACAGCTGAACTTTATTTGAGGTTAATCAGAGTCTCTCTAATTGATGGCAGGTGTGTACCCAAGAAAACTGAATACTGTAATTAAATCCAAAGGTGCTTCAACAAAGCATTAGTTTAAGGGTGTGCACACTTATGCAACCAGCATAGTGTATGTTTTTTATTTTTTTATATTTTTTTCCCTGACAGATTTATTTGTTTTTCAATTGAATTGTACAGGTTATAGGTCACATTAAAGGTGGGAAAAGTTTTGAAATGATTTATTGTGGTCTCATTTTTTATATATCACAAAAACCTGGCATTTTAACAGGAGTGTGTACACTTTTTATATCCACTGTATATTCAAGAATTTTGGGAAAGGTTCTAGTAATGGCTAGACTATCCTCATCTCTTTCATAGGGACAAAAATACACATGGTATTGGAGTTAACCACTGTAAACATTCAAGAACATTCTAAATGACCTTCTAACCTAAGCATAGTCTGATGCATGTGCAGTAACAATAGGGTTGCCAACCATCCTGCTTTTCCCAGGATGTCCCGTGTCCTGGGAAGCACCTTCCCAGGATGCCATATGTCCTGTTTTTGGCACAGCTTAGCACAAGTTACTAAGTTTTCTCATAATCATTGTTTAAGTAATGTGTGTTATCAATAACAGAACTGCGCCTGCCCACCATCTTGCCCAATCCTGAGACCTCAATGCCCACAGCAATTTGCCGACAGCCCTACAGGCCCATTCGTCACACAGGCATGCTGTTCCTTTACAACTGAGCTTATCATGGAGGAGCCCGGCCTGCTGGCTGGTGATTTTACTTGCCAGCACACAACCTGTCAGCAGCATTGCTAACTTGTTGCAATGAAATGAATAACAGTGCAATAATTGACACATTATATTATCCACTTATAACGTTGTTTACTTGAGAAAAATGTAAAACCAGCAAAAGACTAAAGACAGCCAGCCATGATAATCTGAGATATAGTAGCACACCTGCACCATCCGGAACCTGTTTATTTGGCAGAACATTTCTTCTGCAGTGTGATGATGCTTGGGGCTCCTGTACAAAGTAACTGTTCCTAGTTGTAACCCTCAGTCCACCACAGAAACTGAGCTCTCAGTTTGCAGAAAGGTAATGTAGTAATGTATAAATGCATTGCTCTGCCTATGTCCATGAGCATTAGTGATTACGCTCCTTTGCAAATTTTTGTATTGTTTTGTCCTTATTTTTCATGGCATGATGTCGTGAGGTAGTTCCATGTCATTTTCAACTTCCACGATTTGATAACTACATTAAAAAGCCACCCTAGCCTAATGAATAGTTACGGTTTTACTGTGAAATTCTATTAAATATAAATTCCAGTCCAGGTGAAGTCTGGCAGCTGCTAGCAGACTTACTACCTATATTTATTAAAAAGATATGTGAGTAAAGGAACATAACTTTTTAGTTTGTGGTCCTTCAGCATATACAGACAAAAAATGCTCAGCCTAGAAGAAATATCTGCAAGCAGCAATGGTCATTCTGACAGCACTGAAACAGCAAGCGATTATTTCATTATTATGCATTTATTTACGCATTTGGTTATTTATTAATATACAAACCTGGTTAACAATGAGTTATTTTTTGACTGCACCATCTGTACTAAAGTTACTCGTTTTCATATGACTGTAATTTGTATTCAGACATATTTGGCACTTTTTTAAGTTGTCAAGGCTAACTAAGTTCTTACTGCTAACCATTTGCATCACTGATTTAAGTTAGAAAAAATTGCCTTCGTAATCGCTATAGCAAGGGGTAACAGAGCTACCTTGAGTGAACTTTATTCTTTGCCTCCAAATCAGGACTAATCTACTAGGTGATTCGGTTTTGTGCACAGTTTTACTGTTTTTTTTTTTTTTCAAACCATGTCCACAGTATTATGTTTGTGTGTGTGTGTGTGTATTACATCATTATCTTCCAGAATTAGATGTTTTATTAGGATATATTTGGTCATCAGGTGACCATGTGAATTGTAATGAGGCTGACTGAAAAATGTACTGTTAGTCCAGATGTACTCTAAAAGGGTGCATTATCGATGCTAAATAGGGATTTGCAATGGGGATAGCAGAGTCGATTGTGGGCTGAAAATAAGGTCTGGACCAGACTGCTTTGTAAAAACCAGAATGTTCTCAGGCACACAAATGCACGCTTGTGTTAAACACATTATTACAGGGTGACACATGTTGTGTCTATTTGGCTGAGTGGGCATTCCACTGATGCCGCAAATAAGCTTACAGTAGTTGGAGAAAGACAGCCTCGGGAAAGCTCATTGGCTAGAACTGCACCCTTCCAGGTACCGAAAAGAGTGCTGATTGGCTGAACTGTTTAAAGTGACATTCCTTTGTGCTGCTTTACTGTAAAACCAACTTCATTTTCAGTTAGGCCTATTGAATAGACTGCAAAGAATCATGTGGCACACGCAGAGTGTAGACACACTGCTTTCCACAAACTTGGCTAAATAACAAGCTTCTGCTGCAGATATCAATCCAGTAAGACCGCTGCGTAATGGGTTCTTTACATCGGGCAGTAAGGTCTTACTGAAGAGTTTATGTGAAGTGTGAGACTTTCCACAACTTCCCTTTGTCGAATGGATGCTTCACACTTACTAAAAACTGATGTTGTAGTCTGAAGCAACGTTTTTGCATAGCAGTCACAATCTGATATTGTTAGCTTATCTACTTGGGGGTTCATTTGGTTAATTCCACTGGAAGTAACAGTAAGGTTACCAACGCCAGGGTCATAGCTGCAGCCAAGTGCGGTAGCACCACAATCGAGTTTTTCTCAATTGTATGGAAATGGATACAAGTTATGCAACCGAAGGTAACATGAGTAGCACAGAAACTGACGGAGAAGGTAATGATTTGCCAAACACTCCTCCACCTAAAAAGAAAGCAAAGAGGTTGTCACTGTATTGTCAAGAATGGCAGCCAGAATTTTCCTGGTGTGAAAATGTTCAAGGCAATGTCTTCACAGCTCGATGCACATTGTGTAAGAAGAAGGTTTCGGTTGCTTATGGTGGCAAAGGTGACATAGTAAATCATAGCTGTTCGAAAAGTCACCAGAAAGCTCAAATTGCTGCAAACACTGCTGCCATTGCCATTTTTTTCAAGAAGTCAACAACAGTAACAGGAATTGACAAGCAGGCAACGGTTGCAGAACTCGTGCATTTTTACCACACTGTACATCACCACATCTTCTACAACGCTGCTGACTGTGGCGCTAAACTGGAATACTTGTTATATCAAGACTCAGCTACTGCTAAAAAGACAGCCTGTGGTCACACGGAAGCAGAAGCACTGGTGACTGATGTCCTTGGCACAAAGTCAGTGGAGTCCATTATGAAAGACATTACTGGTGACAATTCTATTCAATATTCTGTGTCAACTGATGAATCTAATCTCAAGAACAGAAAAATGTTTCCTGTCTGCATTCAATATTTTACTGTTGAAACTGGTTTAAGTAAAATGCTTTTAGACTTTGTTGAGCTTAATGATGAGCATTCTACCTCTATCGCAGACATGCTAGTTAAAGTTTTTTCAGATAATGGCATTGATATTGCATGCATGTCTTCTTATTCAGCTGATAACGCAAGTGTGAACTATGGTGCAAAGCAGTCTGCGTTTACTGAGCTGTTGAAAAGAAATAGTAATATTCTGAAGACAAACTCCAATGCTCATGTGATACACAATGCCTTGAAAAAAACTAATTGATAAACTTGATTGTGATGTAGAAATTAGAAGTTATGTACTTACCATAACGTTCCATCTGAGTAGGCGTATTCATTTGTCTGCAACCTGTGGGTATGGATCCAATATCAGATCCGAACCGGCATGGATTATCCAGCTATGGATCTGAGCTCCTAACTCCTCCCCTCACCCATAATGCCCTGCTCTCCCTACATGACCTCAGATCGAGTTTGCCCTGTATCAAAATACCCTAATCAAAGGGTAACACATTCTATGCAGGAAACTGACAAGGCCAGGGGGATAGGAGGGCGGGATGGTTGCAGACAAATGAATACACCTACTCAGATGGAACGTTATGGTAAGTACATAACTTCTAAATCTGAAGTAGGAGATTCATTTGTCAGCAACCTGTGGGACAGAGTCCCCAGCTACCTGAATCTTGGGGGCCGTCATGGAAGGATATTCCGGAGCACAGCGGAGCCAAAGGATGCTCTACCTCTAGATGTGATATCCAGCTTGTAATGAGAAATAAAAGTATGAGATGAAGCCCAAGTGGTCGCTGAACAAATGTCATCCAGAGGAATCCTAGCCTTAAAGGCTGCTGAGGTAGAAACAGACCGGGTTGAATGAGCATGGACTCCGTCCGGTGCGGGCCTCCCAGAAGCTTGGTAAGCTAAAAGAATACACTGGGAAATCCAACGTGACAAGGAGACTTTGGAAATTGGTTTACCCAGATTGAATTTGGCAAAGGAAATGAACAACTGGTCGGATTGCCTGTGACCAGCTGTCCTGTTAAGGTAAAAACGAAGCTGCCTGTGAACATCCAATGAATGCAGCTTGTACTCGCCTTTGTTCTGATAATTAGGAAAGAAAACGGGGAGGTCGATGGACTGATTAATGTTTGCTTCTGAAGCTACCTTAGGAAGAAATGAGGGATTGATCCTGAGGTACACACGGTCCGGATGGAAGATCAAGTAAGGCGGCTTCATGGAAAGGGCTTGAAGTTCCGAAACTCTTTTGGCTGAAGTAATGGCTACTAAAAATGCAGTCTTAAGAGATAAGAATTTTAGATCTACTGTGGCCGCAGGCTCGAAGGGGGGGGGGTGGTCAAGGCCTGAAGAACCAAGGAAAGATCCCATGGTGGAACCGCCTGCTTGACAGGGGGTCTAAGCAGAAAGGTGCCTTTTAGGAAGATTTTACATAACTTGGCAGACATAAGAGGCCCAGAGTCGTGACCAACATGATAATGAGAAATGGCCGCTAGCTGAACTTTGACCGTGGAACTACTGGCGCCATCATTAAAAAGAGTGGTAAGGAAGTCTAGAACCAGGGGAAGAGGTACCGTGAAGGGATCTAGACCTTGCCACTCCGCCCAAACGGAGAATCGCTTCCATTTACTGCGGTAAGTTTTTCTGGTAGAGGGTTTATGCGCCGCTACCAGAATGGCCCTAACGGGCGACGAAATACCGGGAGTCCTAATTAGGAGTGGAACTGGAGCAGCCAAGCAGTCAGCTTCAGGTTGTCCAGGTTCGGAGATGGTAGGTTCGATGGGTGTGCTATCAGATCCGGAATGGGATCTAGAATCCAAGGTGGATTCACTGAGTGAGACCTTAGGTAAGGGAACCAGATCTGCCGAGGCCAGAATGGGGCTATGAGGATCATTCTGCACCCCAACTGAGAGGCTTTCTGAAGAACCTGGAGCATCAGAGGCAGAGGGGGGTATGCGTAAAGAAGACCGGGAGGCCAAGCATGCACCAGAGCGTCTCTCGGGGAATCCCCTGGTGGAGGGATTAGAGCGAAAAAACTGTCGCACTTGGTGTTTGAGGGAGAAGCAAAGAGATCGCAACAAGGAGTTCCCCACCGTGCGAAGATACGTTTCGCTACTTGAGCATTGAGAGACCACTCATACGGGGAGAGAATGGTGCGACTGAGCTTGTCCGCAAGGATGTTGGACCGACCTGGAATGTGCGTTGCGATGAGAAAGCAGTTGGTAGAGATTGCCCATTCCCACACTCTCATGGCTTCCCGACATAAAGGGTAAGACCTGGTTCCCCCCTGTTTGTTGATGTACCAGACCACCGACATGTTGTCTGACTGAATCGCAATTGTTCCTAGGGGAAGAAAGGCTTGAAGTGCATGCAACGCCAAGAGCACGGCCCTCATCTCCAGAACATTGATATGCAGGGAGGTCTCTGAGTCGTTCCACGTGCCTTGGACCGTCAGTCCCGCAAAATGCCCCCCCCCCACCAGAGGCGAGATGTGTCCGTGGTCACTGTGGCAAGCGGGGGAGATGCACAAAAGGGGCGGCCTCCTTGGAGGTCCTCTGAATGGAGCCACCACAAAAGAGACCGCTTGCAAGCCTTGCTGATTGCAATGGGGTGATGCAATGGGGTGATGCATGGGAGAGAAAGATAAGACCATTGTACTTGAAGCATCCACTGAAGTACTTGCATGTTCAACCTGGCGAGCGGGAGAAGAGAAATCGATGCCGCCATGGATCCTAGTGCCCTCAGGACCAATTCCGCTGGAACTGAGCTTGAGTGGAGGATGGCCCGCACCTGGAGTCGTAGATTCCGAATTCTGTCGGTTGTGAGGAAGGCTCTTAACTTCCTTGTGCCTAACCTGGCACCTATGAAATCTATCAATTGAGTAGGGGCGAGGTTGGACTTTCCTATGTTTATCGTGATACCTGGCCAGGAGGCTAGCTGAAGAAAAGAATCTCTTGCCAGGGATAGTAGATGCCTTGTTGGGGCGGTGAGAAGCCAGTCGTCCAGGTACGGAAAGACCTGCACCCCCTGAAGCCTCAGGTGGGCCGCAACCACTGCTAATACTTTGGTGAACACCCTGGGGGGCTGTGGTGAGACCAAAGGGAAGGACCCTGAACTGGTAGTGACTGGCTCCCAGCCGGAAGCGAAGAAACCTTCTGGACCGTCTGTCCATTAGTATGTGGTAGTACGCATCCTTGAGGTCTATCGAGCACATCCAGTGATTCTCTCCCAGAAGGGGGAGGATAGACTGTAAAGTGACCATCCGGAACTTCTCTTTGGGAACTGCCAGGTTTAATAGGGACAGATCTAGAATGGGTCTTAGGTCCCCCGTCTTTTTTGGCACTAAAAAGAACCTGGAGTAGAACCCTGATCCGATCTGGTCTGGGGGGAACGGGCTGGATGGCTCTTTTCCTCAGCAGATAGCCAATTTCTGCTGAAGCGGCCTCCCTCTGATCGGGTGGAATGTCGGGGAGGGATTTTGGTTTTGGGACGTGGAGAAGGGGAATCTTGTATCCTCTGGATATAATACGGAGGACCCAGCGGTCTGTTGTTATGGAATCTCATGCTGCTAGGTGCTCCGAAAAACGTCCCCCGACTGCCTCCAAAGTGGAGCAGTCGGGCAACCCCTCAGGGTTGCTGCGCGGGCCACTCAGAGAAAGGTTCTCTGGACCCGAAATTCCTGGGAGCCCCTCTGCCCCTAGGGCGGCGTCCGCCCTGTCCTCCTCTGCCACGGTAGGACTGGTTGTCCGGAGCGGGTTGGGATTGCTGCGACTTCCGGAACCACATCTTCTTCTGGCCCTTTTGGTTCCTAGAGTAGGACCTTTGGGGCACAGAGAAGCGGACTCCGACGGCAGACAGCATCTTCCCGTCCTTCTCACTCTGGACCAAGGTGTCGTGAACCGTCTTGCCAAAAAGGGCAGAACCATCAAAGGGGGCGTTCGCGAAAGACGCCTTGAAGGGCTCTGTGAAATCGCAATGGCGGAGCCAGGCCTGGCGTCTCGTGACTAGGCCTACTCCTGCAGCTCTAGCGGCTCCCTCAGTAGCATGGGAAAGCAACCGCATAGAGGTATTTGTCACTGACCGAAGAGTGGCCATACGGGTGGAGTGCAAAAGTTTGTCCTTCTCCGACATGGACTCTGGGGGGGATGCAGCGTATTCTTTGATAAGATCGCGCTGCATCCTAATAACATGTGCCAGATAGTTGCGCGCCCTCACTGAGAAGGTCGCTGAACTAAACATTCGCTTCCCCAAGCGGTCCATCATCCGAGCCTCCTTGCTCGGAGGATGGACTGAGGGACTCTCCTGGGTGAGTTCCCTCTTGGTGGCTGCTGCCGTCAGCATGGCATCTACCGGAGGACCCTTACTCCAGTGGGCACGGTCAGCAGGGGGGCTGAGAATACTGTCTGGCCTTTTGGGGATTGGCTCCACGGTGTCCGGTTCCTTCCACGCCCTGGTGGTAATAAGGTCCACCAGGGGGTCGGCAGGAGGGGACACCCAAGAGGTAGACGGGCCCGCTTCGAATGCCTCCAAGAACACGGACTCGCCCGAAGAAGACTTTGGGGCAGACCACCCACCCCTTATACGAAGCATTTCTATGATGTCTTCAAAGGAGACATCCTCGGGGGGTGATCTTGGGGAGCCTTCCCCTTCCTCCAAGTCCGTGTCTTCAGTTAAAGACTCGGGGGAGTCTATGTGCCTCCTTTTACACGTGTGCTTGCAAGGTGCCTCCTCGGGGGGGCTGTCCGAGGAGCCCTCGCAAGCAGTGTCTAGTTCCGCAGGAACTGCTTGGGGCATTGAAACGGGCTGTCCCAGTGGCCGGGTGATGGAAGCCTGACCCAGAGCAGATGGAGTGCGGGACGGAGCCGAAGCAAGTGCCGGGGGTCTGGAAGCCTTCAACAGAGCCCTCTCCACTACATCAAAAGCCGAAGGGGAGCCAGCCTCGACCAAAGGATCCGACAGTCGGCTCCCCCTCAGATCCGAGGAGTGGATCGGAGCCGGCGCCGAGCCCTTCGGATCCGAGGGACCAGTGCGCTTCGACACGGACAGTGCCGAAGACACACTGAGTCCCTCGGATCCAAAACTCGGGCCAAGACTCCGAGAGGTCGGATCTGACACACTCGAGGGCAGGGTCGGATCCGAAGTAGCCAGTACTATCGGAGCCGACCCACCCCCAGCTCCAAAGCTGCCCAGCTCCGAGCGCTCCGAACCCGGGTAGTGGGTCGGAGAAAGGGGTCGAGCTCCCCCCCGGGGGGGGGGCAGGAGGACTCCCATCTGCATCTGGGCCTGGATGAAACTTCGCATCATCCGGTCCAGATCGGCGTCAGAAAGACTATAGGTCGACCTCGAAGAGGCTACCGAGGTAGGCCTTGAATACCGCCTCGATAGCCTCGAAGGAGGTCGGGTCTCCTCCTCCTCAGGTCCCGGTGAAAAGGTTGGGGACCGGAGCCAAGGAGGAGGAGAACCAGCAGCTAGAGAGGCCGGAGGAGAAGCCCGCTTAGCCAGCGGGGCCGAGACGGAGGTCTCGGCCCGCCGCTTGTGGTGCTTCTCTCTCCGGTCCTTCTTCCTAGCTTCCCTGTCCTCCGAACCCGTAGAGGGAGTTTGAGTCCCGGGAGGAGGAGCGGGAGCAGGTAGGGCAGGTACCGCAGGAGCGGTAACTACCAATGGGGCAGAGGCCGAAGCCGAGTCTGGGGGTAAAAGTCCCGCCAAGACCAGCTTCGACCTCCGCTCCTTCAATGCCCTGGGGTTGAACGCTGCACAGATTGAACATCCAGAAGTGAGGTGTTCAACCCCAAGGCATCGAACGCACTGAGTGTGGCCATCCGCAGGGGACAGCTTATGGCCACACTTGAAGCACTTCGAAAATATCGCCTTAGGGGCCTCAGACATATTTTTTTTTTTTTTTTTTTTTTTTTTAAACAAAAGAAAATTAACAAGTTAACAATTAACAAGTTAACAACACAGTAAAGGCCCCAAAGAAACCACGCACACACTACGCTACCAGCGAGGGGAGGGAATTACAAAAAAATTAAGTAATTTAACCAAAAATAGTTTAAATGGGTGGGAAACCTAAAACTTTCATACAAAGGAACTATTTTTAAAACCAAAAAACCCTTAGTAAATATACTAAATTTTCACTTAGCTGAAGGAGCTCAAAGATCAAGCTGTCACCATGAACGCGGCAAACTAGATCTGAGGTCATGTAGGGAGAGCAGAGCATTATGGGTGAGGGGAGGAGCTAGGAGCTTGGATCCATAGCTGGATAATCCATGCCGGTTTGGATCCGATATCGGATCCATACCCACAGGTTGCTGACAAATGAATCTCCTACTTCAGATCAATGGTTACCAGCATTTACAGGCATTTCAGTGTATCTGCTAATAGGAGAGCCCAGTTGCAAAATGTTTTTGACTTGGTATACTTAGAATATCACGAGTTGTTGAGGCATGTACCAACAAAATGGTTGTCTCTGGGTCCAGCTATTGACAGATTACTTGACTCATGGCCTGCCATTGTGTCTTACTTTGAATCTCTCAGTGAAGACTGCCCAAAGAGAGTTCGTATGCATCTGGGAATAGAAAATAAAATGCATGACTGTGAAGCAGTAGAGGCAAACATTAAAAAAGCATACTTATGGTTTGTCCAGAACATTTGCAATGTGTTTGAGGTGTCGGTCCAGAAAGTGGAGATGGGAAAATTTTACATTGCTTGACCTCTTGCCTGTAATGCAGCAACTGAAAACTAAAATTGAGTCATGCATAACTGATACATTTTTTGGACACAAAGCACACACTATACTTGAGAATGAGGACATTGAACCTCATACAGTGCGTCTGCAACAAATTTTTTTGGCAGCTCTAGAAAAATCTTTAGCATACCTGAACAAATTGTTTAATTTCTCAGATGGCAGCATTGCATGTGTGATGCATCAAATATCTCTAAATGAAGAAGTAGCATTTCAGTCCTTTTGAAATGCAAGCACCGTTATGGGCTTGACAACAAAGGAAATCGATTTAGACATGCTTTATGATAAGTTTTGTGCAGCAAAGCATGCTTTATCCAATATTGTTGCTAATTCAACTGCTACTGCATGCACTAAATGGCAGGAATTTTTTACAGGTGCCTGTGACAGTGCAGCTTTTCCAGCAAACATATTTAAGATTGCATCAGCCACATTGTCATTACCAGGCAGCAATGCCTTCCCTGAAAGGGTGTTTTCTTTAATGAATGCAAAGTGGCATGCAGACCGAATCAGGCCCACTCTAGCACTAATCAAAGCAGAACTGCAAGTTTTCCTTAACTACAACATGAGCTGCAGTAATTTCTATCAGTTTGTTTTGAAAGATAACAAATTAGTTTCATCAGCAGCTGGCAGTGAAAAGTACAAATGGAAACAGATTGCTCAGACTGAGCAGTCTGCTTCTTCCACAAGTACTTTAACAGCTCAGGGTCAGCCTGCTCTGGATTCACGTGAGCTAGATGTTCAACTTCAATCAAAGTAATTTGTTCGTTCAACTGACATTGCATAACGTTTGTATTGTATTGAATATATCTTTTGCTTACACCTCACTGTTATTGCTTTATTGTTTTTTTGTTGTTTTCCAACGTTAATAACTATTAGCAATTTAGCAGTTAGCCTGGGCTGGCTACTTGAAAATAACAGTTTTGAGCTAAAAATTCTTGCATTCAAGTGTTGTTTTTTTTTGGGGGGGGCTCAAAATGCAGTAAAAATCACCTACGCGCATCTGTTGTTTAAAAATATTTTCCTGGGGCTCAGCACCCGGACCCCCAGGGGGAGCACAAAGGAAGGGGAGAGGAGGGGAAGGGAAGGAGGGAGTGGAGAGAGGGAGGGGAAGGGAGAGAAGGGGACGGGGGTCAATGGGCAGGAAAAGAGGCGTCATGGATTTTAATTGTGAAAAGTTGGCAACCCTAAGTAACAATCAGAGAGGATTGCTGAGAGAGAGCTGGAATGTTTTTTAATGATTTTAATACACTGCTAGCAATACAGGTCTAGAAGAATAATTCCTTCTTAAAAGCACAAGTCTGGTCAAATGTTTGTTTGGACTCTGTTACACATCTCAGGTTTGGTTGGGGGTGTGTCTTTATTTATCACTTTATCTGTTGACCACCAATGAACACATTGGACCCAGAACTGAACACAATAAACTAAAAACCTCGATCGAAATATTAATTATGAGTATGACCTCAGCATACTGACTATCTCACACAGCTTATTATTAGAATGGTAATTTCACTACAACATGTTCTTTGCACACTCTTAATTATGCAGAAGAGTTGTGTTTATGTTTCACAGCCGTATAAACAGAAATGCATAGAGGTCATGACAATTTGGAGCCAACTATTCATTTTTTTTTTCTTACTGAGGTTTGCTGGTAGTGAACAGAGATTAGAAAACAAATTTCCAATGTATTGTTATCTGTCTGGCTTTTTGATTTCAGTTATTCATTCATGATACCTACTCTTTTTTTCTAATTGGTCTTTATGAACTATTATCAAATGGAAATTTTCTATACTTTTAGCCGGCTAGGTCTCAATACTTTTTTCTAAACATAAATAAGGAATAAATCAAACAAGTGACAATGCATCAGCGTCTAGTATTCCTTCAAACATGTACACCAGGCATTGATATAGTACTCTAATAACTAAATCACTATAGATGAATTCATTCTGTCTGTGGCTTGACACATTTCCATGCACTTATTCAGCAGCAGCGCACAATATGTCAGCTGCTATTCAGCTTTACATCTCCATGTTCTGAAATGCAGTTACTGATACTGTATGCAGCCCTTTTTGATATACTTATTCTAATTATTCTAGTATTTAGTATGACAAAATTACTACATTTATTTTGTTTTTTCAGAAAAGTACAATCGCTTTATTTAAGACAATTTTTACATGTCACATTCTAAATGACTGACAAGCTAATGTAATAAAGCATGCAATGCATGCCATACTGATCTTCTTGTACAACTTGTTTTATTTTTTTCAGATGATTTAATGATGTGGTTAATAAAGAAAAAACTGCAATGAACTTACATACATCACATTCAGAAGAATAATTGCTCTTATCATCTTTCAAATTCTTTTGCTTGGGAATCACTCTTCAGTATGACATTATAAAATTGAAACAATTTCCAAAGTGTAAGATATATGTCATATTGTTAGTCTCAGCCTCATCTGTGGCACTTCTCATTCAAGGGACATACGCCACACAAAATTTTAATGAAATATTAGAACTAGAGTTAAAGAGCTGCAGTGAACCAGTAATTTTTTTTAACTTGAAGTCGTTTTTAAATTTTATGTTCATTTAACTCATTTATTTTTTGTCTTTTATCCAATTAATGTTTCTTATCATTGATAAGAAACATTAATTGGATAAAAGACAAAAAATAAATGAGTTAAATGAACATAAAATTTGAAAACGACTTCAAGTTAAAAAAAATTACTGGTTCAATGCAGCTTTAACCGAAGATACTATCTACTAAAGAATTGTATAGTATTATACTATTTGCTAAGAGTGACATGAGCAGTAAACTGACATATCCACTAACAGAAACTATTTTAGAGTGCAAATAAAATATAAAAGTATAACAGCACCCCTTGCAGAACAAGAAAACATTGGAAGAATGGAACTTTAATAAGAAACGAGAGAGAGATTTTGAAGAGCTAATATACTTGTCCCGGGGGCCTTTAGCTTGTACATTCCCAGGTTTAATCAACCTCTGAAGCAATGTTTTGTTCAAATAATACCATGAACATACCTCTGTTCCAGACAATCCCAGAGCTGCAACAGCAGCTCGAATGCTACTGCTCTCTAGGGTTCCTGTGAGTTTTCTTCGTCTATATTCAAGAAATGACATTTGTTGCTGTGCTGCTATGGCTAGTGCTTTCTCTCTGGCTTCGTTGATTAGTGGCACTTTAAGGTCTTCTTCCAATACAGAATTGTTCTCACACTTGAAGCGTAGCACTGTATGTGCTTTTCCATCACCTGTATCATGGGGGAAAAGTAATTTTAAACCACTGTTTTGTTCTTTGCCAGATTACATATAAATTAACTTGATACTTACTTTGTTATGATTTTGTTTTTTCTTTTCCTTCAAACATAATACAATGAAATACAAACTAAACTAGTGAACTAAAGGTACTCTCACAATTTATCTGTAAATAATATTCATGTTACTTTATCAGTTTAACAATATTCCATCTCTCTGTGGTATTTTTGAGAGGTGTGGCATGTGCTAATCATTCAGTAATTAAATTATATTGTGTAAGTGAACTGTTTTAGTGTGGTTTGACTCATAAAACCAGATTCATGTTGATTCATCCCAAATCATGCAACATTATCCATTGAAAAGCTATACAGTTTATAGCAAGAGGGAACATTTGCCTCACACCATTTATTATGAACCGGTAATATTAAGTCTCTCTATCTGATTACTTTTTAGAGCTTAAATTCCAACAATAATTATTTCCTGAATAATTCCTAATGCTCTAGAAACAGAGCTGTTATCTCCTTCTGTCTGAGGAGGAGGGAGGAAGGAAAGAGGGTAAGTAGCAAACAGAGTGATATACCTACTCATTAGTAATATAAGTCAACATGGGTTTATATCTAAGATATCCTAACAAACCAAATATGATCTAGTTGTATGACTGTTTGACAAAGGAGGTGGCCAGGTGTCAGTCAGGTACTGTAGTATAACTGAACTTGTGCAAGGCTGTAGACTATGCTCCACACAGCAGACTGCAGGGGATATTAAAGAGGCAGGGATCATAGGTACATGAAAAGCTGAGCTGATGTGCAAGTAGCAGCTGGAAGACAGGATTCAGAAAGTGGTGATGAAACAAAAGCTGCCAGAGAAAACAAATTTGCTAGACGTGGGCTTTAGGGACTGATTTAGGATCTTACATGATTCACTGTATATATCATACACTGGACTAGAAAGTGAGTACAAAATAAAAGGATGAATTATAAATAAAATGATCTAAGAAGACCAGAGGCATGACCGTAAAGATGGCTCTGAGGATGAGTAGAGGCTATAGGAAAAAAAAACAATTCTAAACTCAGTAGCATTTAACTATACTTTGAGAAACCATGAGAAAATAAGGGACAGAAATGGAGAAGGTACAATATTCAATAGAAAGATTACTAGTAAAGCATGGTGGGTATATGAGATCCATGGATACATGCCAATCCATCGAAGGTGGTTTTGATGAATGCAAATAATGCGAAACTAGTTTGCTGTAACCACCTTCAGTGAACATTGAAACATCTATTTGCAAGGGGCAAGCTCCCCTGCATGCCTCCAAGTGGGAGGAGCCCATCCCCCACCCTACAGAATTATACATACCAACTCCGAGGTCACACAACAATGCAGAAAAAGTTCTAACTCCACTTTCACTGAAGGCAGTTTCAGTAAAATGGGTTTGGTTTCTTTCGATGCATTGAAATCACCTTCAACAGACTGGCATGCTCCTTAGTTCTCTGAGTGGATAGTACAATCAAATGAATGAACACAGGCATGTAAGAAGGCATGGAAAAATGTCATGGTGAACCAAAAGGAAGCTCAAGACTAGTTGAAGAGTATTAGCTGCAAACTGATAGACTAGATTGCTCAAATAACTCCATCATACCTCTATATATATATATATATATATATATATATATATATATATATATATATATATATATATATATATATATATATATATATATATATATATATATATGGATCCCTATCATATGGTCGACAAGCCATTTGATCGACTTTCATTTGGTCGACAGTTCATTTGGTCGACAAGCAGTTTTATGTGGTGTGGGGGGCTGTGCCCCCCACACACCCCCTAACTATATATATATATCAACTCCAGGGTCGCACAACATTGGGGAGGGGGGCAAATCTGCCTGTCGACCAAATGAATTGTCGACCAAATGAAAGTCGATCAAATGGCTTGTCGACCAACTCAGGTAGATCCATATATATATAATATATATATATATATATATATATATATATATATATATATATGTGTGTGTGTATACACACAAATCATTCAGTAAAAACTGCAAGACAGACCCAGTCAAGCTGCAGTCTTCACTGTGTAATACCTTAAACCTACTGTAGTGGACAGCCTTATGCTATACGTAATTGACCCCTTAAGAAAATACTTAGCTTGCGTAGGTCTTTCTTGTTGTTTTTACTGAACTGTTTGTCTGTGTGACCTTTGTCTTGGATGTTATTTGAGACATTTTGCAGGTATGCTAATGTTTATGGACATCATGCTTGATTTTAAGCTCTGTATTTGTATAATATTACATTGTAGTGATGTCAGAAAAGGCTGAAACATGGTATATCTACAGCTAGTGGGGTTTGCCTGAATGGCCTGAACTTAAATAATCATTTGTGTATATCCCATGGGCCTCTACAATGGAGGTTTCATGTATTACACAGGGAAGACTCTAAGCTTGGATGGGTCTTTCTTGCATTTGAAATGTGTGTGTGTGTGTGTGTGTGTGTGTGTGTGTGTGTGTGTGTGTGTGTGTGTGTGTGTATAAAAGGACCTGTACTGATTGGCTAGACAGAGAGACTGAGCTAGGAAAGATGTGCAGCAGGTAAAGGTGATAAAGGATAATGAGGGAAACATACTCACAAGCGCGGAGAGTGTGTTGAGGAGATGGAAAGAGTACTTTGAGGGGTTGATGAATGAAGCCTGAGGAATGCAGAAAAAGTGTTATGGTACCGATTTTTAAGAATAAGGGTGATGTGCAGAGCTGTAGTAACTACAGAAGGATTAAACTGATCAGTCACAGCATGAAGTTATGGGAAAGAGTAGTGGAAGCTAGGTTAAGAAGGGATGTGATGATTAATGAACAGCAGTATGGTTTCATGCCGGGAAAGAGCACTACAGATGAGATGTTTGCTCTGAGAGTGTTGATGGAGAAGTACAGAGAATGTCAGAAGGAGTTGCATTGTGTTTTGGTAGACTTGGAGAAAGCATATGACAGGGTGCCTAGAGAGGAGTTGTGGTATTGTATGAGGAAGTCAGGAGTGTCAGAGAAGTATGTAAGAGTGGTACAGGATATGTACGAGGGTAGTGTGACAGCAGTGAGGACTGCGGTGGGAGTGACAGATGCGTTTAAGGTGGAGGTGGGGTTACATCAAGGATCAGTTCTGAGTCCCTTCTTATTTGCAATGGTGATGGACAGGTTGACAGACGAGATCAGACAAGAGTCCCCATGGACTATGATGTTTGCAGATGACATTGTGATCTGTAGTGAGAGTAGGGAACAGGTGGAGGAGACCCTGGAGAGATGGAGATATACTCTAGAGAGAAGAGGAATGAAGGTCAGCAGGACTAAGACAGAATATATGTGTGTGAATGAGAGGGAGGATAGAGGAATGGTGAGGATGCAAGGAGTAGAGGTGACGAAGGTGGATGAGTTTAAATAATTGGGGTCAATAGTTCAGAGTAACGGTGAGTGTGGAAGAGAGGTGAAGAAAAGAGTACAGGCAGGATGGAGTGGGTGGAGAAGAGTGTCAGGAGTGATTTGTGACAGACGAGTACCTGTAAGAGTGAAAGGGAAGGTCTACAAGAGGGCAGTGAGACCAGCTATGTTATATGGGTTGGAGACAGTGGCATTGACAAAAAGGCAGGAGTTTGAGCTGGATGTGGCAGAGTTAAAGATGTTAAGATTTGCACTGGGTGTGATGAGGGTGGCCAGGATTAGGAATAAGTACATTAGAGGGTCAGCCCAGGTTGGAAGGTTTGGAGACAAAGCCAGAGAGGCAAGATTACGCTGGTTTGGACATGTGCTGAGAAGGGATGGGGAGTATATTGGGAAAAAGATGCTAAGGATGAAGCTACCAGGTAACAGGAAAAGAGGATGGCCTAAGATAAGGTTTATGGATGTAGTGAGAGAGGACATGCAGGTGGTTGGTGTGACAGAGCAAGATGCAGAGGACAGGAAGAAATGGAAACAGGTGATCCGCTGTGGCGACCCCTAACGGGAACAGCCGTATATATATATATATATATATATATATATATATATATATCTGGGATCCATACAGACCCCCGACTGCGACCTTGGAGTGAGAATATTAAAGTAGGGGGTGCAGTGGGGCTTGCCCTCCTGCATAAAAGTAGATTTATTTATTTTTTAAATCACTTTAACGAAAGTGCTTTTTCGGTGAAAGTGCTTTCATTAAAGTGTGTTCGGTGATTGTGGATTCGGACTATTGAACTTTCGTTCAATAGCCCTAGATCCATATATATATATATATATATATATATATATATATATGGGTCTACTTTATTTTATCGAAATGTCACTTACCCGAAAATCACATCCACAAGACGACTTCACCAAAATCTTTATTTTAACAAAAACCCGAATCACCGGAATTTTACTCTAGGAAACTAGACACTTGGCCTCCACAAAAAAAAACTAACGAACAGAAGCAAATAAAACACACCCAAGTAGGGGGGGTTTTGCCCCCTGTCCCCTACATCCCCCTAACTAAATATACCAACTCCGAGATCGCACCATAGTTTGGAAAAGGGCAAAGTTCCCCATGGTGGCTAAGTGGTTAGTTTCCTGGAGTAAAACGCCAGTGATCCAATTTTTCATTAAAATAAAGTTTCTGGCGAAGCCATCTCATGGATGTGACTTTCAGTTAAGTGACACTTCAGTAATAATCAGTAGACCAATACAAACACATATGCATATTAATAGACCACATGCCTTCTCCTGCAGTCAGTCTATCTACCCATCCAGATAGACAGACACACACACACACACACACACACACACACACACACACACACACACTACACAACATAAATCCTAAGCCCCCCCTGCACTCCCAAATTCCCTGTTAACTATATATGCTAAATCTGACATCACACAACAGTGGAGAAAAAAACATATGCTCTATCTGAGGTACCAAGATCTCACAACAAGAATCTGCGCTGGCATTGCACAGAAACATACCAGAACTGCTGGCACATTTTGATAAACATTTGAATATCTAAATAGTTATACAACAATGCCATTTGATAGACTGGGACACAGCTGGATACTGTCTAGTCAACTGTGACCGCGATCATTACAATGGAACCCTGTATTCTAAATATGTGTGTGAGTATCTATCTATACTGATCTATCTATATATATATATATATATATATATATATATATATATATATATACTATACACAACATAGATACATTCAAATATACACAACATGGCTTCTGTCTTTCTCATAGTACTAACACTGCACTTCTAACCTATATAGAGGCTGTCAATACAACTTGAGATAACAGCAAACAAGTCTCCTCCTTATTTATAGAATTGTCTAAAGCCTTCAACACAGTTTGTCACAGTAAACTTCTACTTCAAATGTCCTCATTAGGTCTCTGTTAGCTCACCTCTCTGTGGTTCAAAGGCTACCTGTCCAGTAGGCATAAGTCAGTAGAATGGCACTCCACTCTCACTCCATCGATCTTTTCAGTTGATAGACCTTCCGTAATGTAGAATGTCATATGGCCAAGACCATATGACCAACATTTCAGAAGGTCGAAACCAAAATAAAAAATAAATAAATAAAAACAATGTTTTGGGGGCTTTTTTATTTTTTGCAGGGGGGAGGGAAGCACCCCTGCACCCCCACAGCCCCTGCTAATTAAATATACCAAATCCAAGACTGCACTTCATTGAGGAAAATGGCAAATTTCCTGTTCCACAATGTACGGCGATCTCCAATCACACTGTCCGTCCTTCCGAAATATCGGTCATATGGTCTCAGGCATATGAAGTTCAGCATTTCAGAAAGTCGATCAACTGAAGAGGAACCCTCTCCATACCTCCCAGTCACAACCAGTGTATCACAAGTCTTTATCCTTTGTCCCCACTTGTTTATTTATTTCCATTTGTTTACCAGGAGAGTCAGACTGGGCCAAAACTGGCCCATTTTCAGAGGAGGCCCAGGGAGAAAAGTTACACAGAAACAATGTTGCACTAGTACAATAGAGAATTTGAGGAATACATATAGTGCACAATATAAAAAACTTAAAATACATATAATCTACAATAAAAATGCATACAATACATGTGTAGAAATACAAGAAATAACATTATACATAAAATCTACCATACAAAATGCATACAGTACATGCGTAGAAATACATGAAATATCGAGGGTAAAGAATTTGTTTTGCTATAGTGAAATTTAATAAACTTTTGGGACCAACTGAAAGAAAGAAAAAGCTAAGCGAGAGAAATGGTATTGGCAAGCAAAGAAAGACTGACACCGGCAGCTCAGAGTGAGAAGAAGGAGAATGGGGAAGGAGAAGCTAGATACAGAAAATGGGAAGAGAGCAGGTGAGAGTGGAGAACTAGTGTGTTCTTGAGGTGTTCCCTTAGTAGATGTTTAAATTTAGAAGTATTGTTAATGTTGAGTATATGTTGAGGTATACCATTCCATGCTTCAGCAACTTTGTGTGAGTATAGGAATCCCTGTAACTGTTATCTGACTTGCTGACCTTCAAAAGCAGTTTGTTAGAAGACCTTAAAATTCTGCTGCTTGAATAGGGTTGAACTAGTTTGCTAACATAGGGACAGTTATCAGGGTGAGACACAGTAGAATGAGTTAATACTAGTTGATTATAGGTTAATAGGTTGGGAAGTTCCAACTAGTTGAGTTGGTGTAGTATAGTGCAGTGATGGGTTCTTGCAGGTTGGTTGGAGGCGAATCTGGGTACTTTACAGTAACAGGATTCTAGTTTATTTAAGTTGGATTTTCTTAAATTGGTAAACATGGGTGAGGCATATAAGAGGGTAGATAAAATGTAAGTTCTAGTGATGGTGTATCTAGTGGAATCAGTTAGGAAGGGCTTTATTCTATACAGGGAGCCAGGTTTGAGGAGCCAGGTTTGAGGTGCACTTTCTTGATGACCGGGGTAAATGTTTATCATATTTAATGTCCTTGTCTATGGTGACTACTAGTAGCTTTGTAGAATCAAATGGCTCAATGCAAGTATTGTTAGATGAAGAAATGGTGAATGAAGTAGGGTCTATGGATTTTTTGCTATTGGAGAAAAGCATTAGTTTTGTTTTAGAAGGGTTAAAAATCAGTTGTGAATTGTTAAGGTATCTTTCTATGTCCAGGAAGGATTGTTGGGTTTTGGTGAGAAGAGTAGGTAATGATGGAGCAGAGCATATGAGGGAAGAGTCATCCGCATATTGAACTAAAGTAGCATGAGGGCTGGAAGAGTTTTGTTTATTTGTGAATATGGTAAAGAAAACAGAACCAACAATAGACCCTTGAGGTACACACCAACAGAGATAGGTAGAGAGGAAGATAGTTCATTTTGCCATCCATCTGTTTGTTAGTGTTTTTTTAAGTAACTGATGAACCAGGAAAGGGTTGAGTGAGAGAGGTTAAGAGAGGCTATCTCTTGGATAGGTTTTTGTGGGAGACCATATTGAAGGCCTTAGATAAGTCGAGAAATATAGAGGCAGTAAGTAACCCGTTGTTCCTATGTATGTTGGTTCACTGTATTTATGAAACTAATTAGGGCAGTTGTTGTACTGTTTTAGGCAGGAACCAAGTTGGGTAGGGGATAGGAGGTTATTTTTCAAGAAAGGATTAAAAAGTTGTGAGTGAATACATTTTCCAGTATTTTAGCTGATGGGGAGATAATGGCAATGGGTCTATAGTTAGTAAAGTTTGTGGAGGTGCTGCCTTTATGAAGAGGAATAACATGGGATACTTTCCAAGTAGATGGCACATATTGCACAGTAATAGATCGATTTATAAGGATAGCTATAGTGTAAGAAATAGCACCTGCAGCAAGTTTAAGGTATTCACTGGTTAGTTAATCAGGACCAGTAGGAGAGCTTTTAAGTTTGTTTAGAATGTTTTTGATATAGCAAGTTTGTATTGGCTGAAGATAGAAGGAATCAAGATTTGTTACAATATTTATGGGTAGAGATAATTGTGAATTATCGTTGTCTTTTACAAGTGATAGTATGGAATTATCAAAGTGATTGTTTAATTCAGTGGCCATGTTGTCTGGTGAGTTAGTTAGGTTAGGACTAGTGGTGGAAGCTTGACCTCGTTTAAGGAGTTGGTTAATGAAACTCCAGATTTTTTTTGTTTATTATAGTACTTGTTTTGGGTTGTTGAATAGTGTTGTTTTTTGTCATGTTTGATTTGTTTGTTTGCTAAATTACAAAATTGCCAGAAATTTTGAAGGGAATTTGAGTTTTCTGAGAGTCAGTGATTATGCCATGCCCTGTCTTTCTCTTTGAGAAGCCTTTTGCTCTCTGAGGAAAGCAAAGGAGTGTATTTTACCTTTCTGCGTATTTTCCTGAGAGGACCTAGTGTATTCAAAATAGAGAGGAATTTATCACTGAAATATTGAACTACAAGATCAAGTTGGAGATGTTTTAGGGGGGATCCAGTTGACTTGGATTAGTGAAGTAAAGGTTTCTGGAGTGAAATTAGTTTTATTATGAACAAGTTTAAACATAATTTCCCTAGGGGTACAGGAGTGGTGTTTTAGTATGTAGGTCAGATGGTGATTACTTAGACTGTCCAGAGTGATAACAGTCTGGATTGGAATTGGGAAGAACCCAATCAGGTTAAGAATTAAAAGCCAAAGAGGTGAATGTGATTTGAGGTTTTGTTAGAGGAGATTGTGTTCCAGTCAAGGTTAAAATTACCCATTATAATAGTTTCTTGTCTCAGAGTAGAAGAGCACCAACTTAGTAAATCTTCAATGGTGGAGGGGCTGTTACCTGGAGGAAGGTAGATGGCTATAATGTTAACATATTTGTGAGGGTTTATTTGTAGGCAAGAGATTAGCATTTCCATATTTGAAGTAATTGGGGGGGGGGGATGAAAGCTGAGATGTTCAAGTTTTAGATTATCTTTGTACAGTACTGCAACACCGCTGTCACATTTAATGGTTCTATCATGTCTTATTATATTGAAGCTGAGGGCAGGCTTTCTTGATCAAGAATTTGTGGCTTGAGCCAGGTTTCAGTTAAGATGAATACTTGTGGTGAACAGTGGGCAATAGTTGCATGGAATTCACTCATTTTATTTAGAAGGCTTCTAAGGTTAAAATTTAATATTGAAAGGTCAAAAGTGTTCACTCATTTTATTTAGAAGGCTTCTAAGGTTAAAATTTAATATTGAAAGGTCAAAAGTTTTACAGTGGATGTAGTTTGAAAGAGGACAGACAGATGCTAATACAGGGGAGGTAGACTGAGGATAGGGTGGAAGGCCTGAAATGGGGTGAATGTCTCTACCTAGGAGTATGTATTTATATAAGGAAGGATGTAGGTATCTAAGTTTGATCAGAAGTCTTGGAATTTGTAAGTGTTAGTAGTGAAGGATTTTGTGTGAAGGAGTTTGAAAGAGAAAGGTTGTGAGATGGGAGTTATGAAATAGATGAGGTGATATAATTATGAAGTGTGGAGAGTTACAGGGGTTAAAGGAAGGTTGTTACTGTGGCGAGGTGTTCTCATCAATACCTGCCACACATCCAAACAACAGGCGTCCCTAATACAGTATACAGATGACTCAATACTCATTTGCACATCTGACAACAAGGCATACCTCCAAAAAATATTCAGGAAGCTTTAACAACAAATAAAAAATGGCTTTGTAACTTACAACTCATGTTCAACCCTAAAAAATCTAAACTACTGCTTTTTTCCCACAAATCACTCTGTTGTGACAAAACAAAATGCAAAGTCCTCTCTCTTGATAATACAACCACTGAAATCACTTATTATAGCAAATTATTAGGGATGATAGTGGATGATAATCTTACATTTGACCCACATATACAGAATTGCATAAGAAAAACTCATCAAAAACTAGGGATGCTTTATACAGCCAAAAACATTATTACTGATTCAACTAAAGGTACACTTGCCACTACTTATCTCCTTCTCATATTTCTTTATGGTGCTCCCATCCTTACTAACCTTCAAACATCACAAAAATAAAAACTTGAAGAATACTATAACAAGGTTGCTAAATTTGCAGAAAATACCCATTTCAAAACCTACCACTATATAGCACTAAAAGCCTAAATTGGTTAGAGCTACCCCATCAAGTGACACATACACAGCTTCTTACTACCTACAAAATTATCCAGACTCCATCTGCTCATCCAGCACTAAATAACATTCTGCAGAAATATGTTCCCAGTTGGTCATTATGATCCAATGACTAAAAACTCCTGTCCGTCCACAAACTTATCAAATCTGCAGAACATTGTCTGTACTTTAACCATGTTGCTAAGGCCTGAAACTCCTTCCCTGCATCCATCAGGTCAACACCCTCCCTGCTATCTTTCAAAACGATTCAGAAAGATTTCCTTGCCAAATGCTGGCTCTGTTCTTGTTCAAAACCAGGGTAAATTATATTCCTAAATGTGAACAAATACCTATTCATACCTTACATCTCCTTACTCTCCCTTCTTTATTCACTTCCCTACTTCTATCAATTTCTCTCCCTTGGCTTTCTCTCTAAATATACCATAAGTCTGCTTTTCTCTTACTTCATACGGTAATTCCTGTTTGTATTATACTAAATTACCTTTAATTTCTCGGTAAACTGGCTAAAATTTCTCTATTAAATCATTGTCATATAATTCTATCTATTCTTAATCAATGTTTTCATGTTATGTCAAATTTGGTGTAATTATTTAAACTGTAGTTGTTTTGATGTTATGTAATTATTTAAACTGTAATTGTTTTGATGTTATTTTTTTAAAGATCGTAATTGTTATTTTCTCCCTGGGCCTCTGCTGAACATATATTTAGGTATGGGGATGTACAGCACAGCCACTCCAGGCAAATGCTGCTTTTGTAAGTATGTAGTGTAAGTGGTATATATGTGTGTATGTGTTTTGCATTAGTGTGACAAGTCAGGAAACCAGTAACTTGTTTGGTCACTGTAGACATTATCCGCTTCTTGAAGCAAGGCAGAGTGAGGATTCCGCTTTGTGTGTGTGTGTTTGTGTGTGTGTGTGCATTTTGTGCTTAACAATGTGTCATGGAGTAGTTTAAGTTGACAGCATACCTCTCAAATGTCCAGATTTTCACAGAATGTTCAGATTTTTGCAACATAGTTTTGGTCTGTTCCTCATAAAATGCATGGTTTTCTGGCAAATAACTGTGGATTGAAGCTACTAAATAATAACATACATTTGAATGTCAAACTCCATATCCTTCAGAAAAATACATGATAACACAAATCCCATTATTCAAACAACTTTCTAAGTTTTCAATAGCAATATTTAAAATCTCTCCCTTTTTTGGGCCATTGTCCCCTCAGAATTTTAGACTTTGTCCTGATTTCTTGTACTAAGTGTTTAATAGGTATGGTTAAAAGTTAGGTATAGTATATATTGGATGTGTGAATATGATTGGGTGCATATTCAATTGTTTTTTAATGGTTTGTGTACCAATAATTGTGTACCACACACACACACACACACAAAATGGTGAATCATTTTCTAAGAAGCTAGTCCACATATTCTTCTCAAAAATGCTGCTGAAATGTGTATACAGTGACTGATGTACCCACGATGGAATAAACCTTGAAATCAATACATCTTAAGAAAATGTTTTCAACTAGAGGGTATTCTGGCTATTTTATAGATAACCTAATGTATGAGGTCATTAATAAAAGAGAATGTGGTCATTTTATTCCCATTTTACATTCCCACTGTGGTGATAATATTCTCTTGACACAGGAAAACTGCCCTGTTAATAATGATGGAAGTTTAAATAGAACAGCAACAACAAAAGTTATAGGAATGCCTTTATCACCTTGTATAGTAATGACAGTAAATTTCTAAGATGGGTTCTTGAAAAGAATTGGTCCACATTGAAGGAAAATATACAGATTATACCTAAGATTACCTAAGACTAGTGAGAAACCAAATGTAGTTTATGAAAGAGGTAAAAATTAAAAAATAAATATTCTTGATTTTTCAAAGGTGATTGTAACATTAAAAAGGCAAATATGGGAAAATGAGGAAGATGCTCATATTGCAAACATATATTTGAGTGTGAACATTTTTCTATTAATTCATATATATTCAAAGTAGCAGGAAACTTGAAGAATACTATAACAAGGTTGCTAAATTTGCAGAAAATACCCATTTCAGAACCTACCACTGTATAGCACTAAAAGCCTAAATTGTTTGAACTACCCCATCAACTGACACATACACAGCTTCTTACTACCTACAAATTTATCCAGAATCCATCTGCTCATCCAGCACTAAATAACATTCTGCAGAAATATGCTCCCAGTTGGTCATTATGATCCAATGACCAAAAACTTATCAAATCTGCAGGGCATTGTCTGTACTTTAACCGTGTTGATAAGGCCTGAAACTCCTTCCCTGCATCCATCAGGTCAATACCCTCCCTGCTATCCTTCAAAACGATTCAGAAAGATTTCCTTGCCAAATGCTGGCTCTGTTCTTGTTCAAAACCAGGGTAAATTATATTCCTAAATGTGAACAAATAGCTATTCATACCTTACATCTCCTTACTCTCCCTTCTTTACTCACTTCCCTACTTCTATCAATTTCTCTCCCTTGGCTTTCTCTCTAAATATACCATAAATCGGCTTTTCTCTTACTTCATATGTTAATTCCTGTTTGTATTATACTAAATTACCTTTAATTTCTCTGTAAACTGGCTAAGATTTCTCTAACTATTAAATCATTGTCATATAATTCTATCTATTCTTAACCAATGTTTTCATGTTATTTCAAATTTGTTGTAATTATTTAAACTGCAGTTGTTTTGGTGTTATGTAATTATTTAAACTGTAGTTGTTTTGTTGTTATTTTTTAAAGATTGCAATTTTTATTAAAATGTTTTGTAATACTTTGGAGCGTTTCTCCCTGGGCCTCTGCTGAACATAGCTTCCTGGCTATTTTATAGATTACCTGATGTATGAGGTCATTAATAAAAGGGAGAGTGGTCATTTTATTCCCATTTTACATTCCCACTGTGGTGATAATATTCTCTTGACACAGGAAAACTGCCCTGTTAATAATGATGAAAATTTAAATAGGACAGCAACAACAAAAGTTATAGGAATGTCTTTATTACCTTGTATAGTGCTGACAGTAAATTTATAACATGGGTTCTTGAAAAGAATTGGTCCATATTGAAGGAAAATCTACACTTTATACCTAAAATTACCTAAGACTAGTGAGAAACAGATTGTAGTTTATGAAAGAGGTAACCATTTAAAAATATATTCTTGATTTTTCAAAGGTGATTATAACATTAAAAAGGCAAATATGGGGAAATGTGGAAGATGTTCATATTGCAAACATATATTTGAGTGTGAACATTTTTCTATTAATTTATATATAGTCAAAGTAGCAGGAAACTTTAATTGTGATACCACGTGTGGTTTATGCTGCTTTATGCCAAAGGTGTCCAGGGTTCTACGCAAACAAACCTGAAAGGAAATTTAAAGAAAGGGTGTATGAATACCTATATGACATCAAGATAAAAAAGCACACATAGGGTTATAATGCTGTTACAATATGCTTTTAGAAAATGCATTTCTTATAAGACTGTGTTTTAAAGAACTTTAAATGTAAGCTTAAAGAAGGGCTCAGCAGTCAAGTGACCATTTACCATGTGTTTGAATTTTGTATATAAACCTTTGGCTAAGAACAGCTGTTTTTTTAAAACATTAGAATGAAAGTGCTACTCCAGTTTCTTTTTGGAATAAAGCTGTGTTTGGATTTATCCTGCTGCCTTTGTGTTGGTTTACAAAAGAGCTGTGTTTGGATCTATCTTGCTGCCTTTGTGTTGGTTTTGTGTCCAGTTTAACTTTGTTTTGGATTTCAGAATCTTAACCTTACTAGGATATATAACAAAAGAAAAAAAAAGCTGTAGCTAAAATGAGGAAGAGCAACTCCTATAATGATAGCAACTCTCTAATTTAACTAAACAGGAAACTAAGAGGACTAATTAAGTTTAACAAGGCCAATTGCTAGGTCAGGGTAGCATCTTAGCCTAAAGACAACCGCAAGGCCTTCTACAGCTATGTCTAAAACCTCAAAAACAGCACATGTCAATGTTGCCACCTTCACTGTGTAAAGTGACATAGCAAATTTGATGGCTGACAAATTCACCTCCCACTCCTACCTTCCTTCATGAAATACCTACTTGCATAACCCCTTCATCTATTAACAAGCAGGAGGTCCTGGTGGTGATCTCTAAGGCCAAAAAGACAGCCTCAGTGGGCCCTGACAATATCCTGGAATGCCTTTTAAAAAGCTGGAAGCATGACTTATCAGGCCCACTTGACTCACTTTTAAACTATAGCCTCAAAACAGGCTCTGTATCAGAAGAATGGAGGACTGCAACGGTTATCCCACTTCACAAGGGTGGATCATCAACTGAAAACAGAAACTACAGACTTACTAGTCTGACTAATCAACTATGCAAAGCCATGGAACAAATTATCATGGAAATGATCAACAAAGACATAGGCAACCATCAGATGCTGACCCCAACCCAGTTTGGTTTTGTCAGGCAAAAATCATGCCAACTAAACCTGGTGGACTTCTTTAAGAAGATCACCAAGGCAATGGATGAGGGGGAAAATGCTGCATATCACCTACCTGGACCTGGCTAAGCTATTTGATACAATACCCTACTTCGGTATAGTTGACAAACTCACTGAACTGGGCACATACCCCCTACATAACGCACTGGATGGCCAGCTGGCTCACAGACAGGACCCAGGAAGTTAGACTTGGTGATTCCACCTACACTAGGAGACTAGTTACCAGCAGGGTACCTCAGGGCTCTTTGCTGGAACTGCTTCTATTTATCTTCTACTTCACAGAGGTAAAGACTAATGTGAAGGGCCTTTGGTTGACCAAGCTTCTAGATGACTGCACATTGGAAGGTATCATAAACTAATACAGACAAATGACTGATACCAAAGTCACGGACTAAAACTCAATACCAAGAAATGCATTATAAAGCATTTTGCGAAAATTGCCATCCAGGCTAATTATGCCATCAATAAGACACCCCTAAGAGATGACCCAGTAGTTAGGGAGCTGGGAAAATATGTAAACGGTAATCTGGCCTTTGACCAACATGTGGTCAAGAAAATCATTCTATGTCACTCAACATATATGTAAGGGGATGGCATCCAAGTCCAAGGAAGTCATAGTGCTACTTTATTTGGTCCTTATCATACTCATCAAGTATAATGCCCCCCTCCGGCATGTACCTGACCAAATATATACAACAGTTAAAATGCCCACAATGGTTTCTTACCAGAAGAATCCAGGGTATAAACACATTGTCCTATATGGATTGTCTTAAAGCCCTATCTCTGTACTCTCTCCTACAGGTTACTGAGAGGCAGTCTATGGCTGGCATACAAGGCATCGTCGGACCAGCTCTGATGGACCTTTTGCACATCCACAAAATGAACAGCATCAGAACCACTAGATCAAGGATTTAAATTTTGGTTGTAACATAAATAAGACATCCTGGCTAGACAGATATAAGTCTCAGAGGATCTGCATGCTCTAGAATAGGCTCCCCATCCATGTGAAGCAGAGTCCATCCCTGACCCTATTTAAGGGTAACTTTGACCAACAGATGGGAAATTAGAAATTCACTCTGGGTCTATCACCTGTGTCTCTTATAGACCAACGCAGACAGTAATGCCCAAACTAATATGCCCCCACACATAACCTCTAGACAATTCCTAACCCCTACTACCAAATGCTCATGATACATAGGGACAAAACTAGGTTGGATTGCACGGCTAGACTTATAAAGGTCCTTGTGGTCATTAGCTAAGTAAATAACTATGAACCTATGAGCCCATTAAAACATACAATAAATGAAGGGGATGGAAAGAGAAGCTACTGCAGTGGTGATCATTCAGATATCTACTGTTATGGTAACTTACTTACACAACTGTATTATGTTCTTCATTTGATCACTGCTGCAGTAGCCTTAACTATATGGGTAGACTTCCATAGCTCAAACTGACTGGGAAGAGGGAGGATGTGGGCCCAGGAGCCCCTAAAGAATGGTCCTAGCAAAGCCTGCCCTATACCTGGAGAAGCAGTCTAGTCTTTACTGCTTTGTAAAAGTGTGCACAGAGGACAAAGTTGCTGCTTTTAGAATACTTGTATAGCATACAATCATTTCCATAAAGCCACCTATGAAGCCAAAGCTCTGGTACAATTAGTCTTGACTATACATGGAGTAGTTTTATTAAAGTGTGAATAGCAAAAGAGTCATAGCAACAGACAGACAGACATTTTTGAAACTGTCTGCTTTGACAAAAGTTATCTTCTTTTTTTTTCTTACCTTCACAAGAAATGAACAACCGATCAAAAGTTCTGAAAGATTTTTTTTTCTGTCAAGATAGTACCTGAGTTGTCTGCTTCCTCATTTTTAGACTATGGAAAGATGACAAGGATATGGATGGCTTGACTTAAGGTAAACTCAGATACCAGTTTAGGCATATAAGAATGAAACCCTGTCTTTGTGGAAAATGAGATAAGGTTGACCTACAATAAGGGCTTGCAATTCTGATACTAATTGCTCTGATTCTTGAAAAAGGGTAAGACTGTTTTCCATTGCTAAGACCCTCAAGTGAGCCTGAGAAGCTGGTTCAAATGGAGCAAGAGTTAGTTTTTCTAACGCAAAATTACCAAGGATGCCACCTGTTTCTTAGGAGGCTTCTTAATCAATACCCCTTTCAAAAATATTTTCACTTGAGGATGCATGGAAAGAGGGGACTGGTGGACAAAGGAACTTTGGTTGCAGAATAAGACAGGCCATAAGATAGTAACTCCTAAAAATACTGAAGAACCAGAGAAGCACTAGCCCTAAATAGGTGCTGGTTCTTTTGTTGGCCGCAACTAGAAAACCTTTTCCATTCGCTAATATATGATGTTCTAGGAATGCTTTCTTGCACTTTGGTGCTAAAAAAGTATTAAAAGTGTATCATCCAGGCAGTCAGTTGTAGTTGTTTGGGGTCAGGATATATTAATCACCACTGATCTTGTGTGAATAAATCTAGTCTGTGAAGAAGCTTGTCGTAATTGCCCCTGGCCATTTGCAAAAGAAGGAATAACCATTGTTCCCTGGACCAGAAGAGAGTTAACATAATGATATTTGAAGAGTCCTTTGAATGACCCTGGATATTAGTGGAAAGTGTGGGAAAGCTTGTAGGAACATTCCTTCCTAAAGAAAAGAAACAAAATCTGTCTTCCAGGCCTTATTGCATGGAGTCCTGGAACAGAATCTTGCCAGTTGACTGTTCAGAGAGGAGGCAAAGAGGTCTACTTGACAAACTCCCCACAGATGGATAAAATTTTGGAAGACCCCATGATCTAGTTTCCATTCGTGAGGGTCTTTCCTTGTCCTGCTCAGCTTGTTCCACACAGTTTTCCGCAGACAGAATGTAGGCTGCCTGTAGAGTGAGACTGTACTGTGAAGCTATATCCTAACCTTACATGGATAGTTGCAAAGCTGAGGAGTGTTGCTGTACCACATGACTGTGGTATTGTCTGTAACCACTAAAAGAGCTCCCAGGGCCCAAAGATGGTTCAGTGAATTGAGTGCCTTGATGAGGGAAAACATCTCCTCGAGGTTTATGTGCTTGCATCTGTTTTTGGTGTCTAACAACCCCCGCACTTTTATCCCTCCTGAAACTGCTCCCCAAGCAGTGTCTAAGATATTGGTGGTGACTGACTGCTTTGGAGCATGGAGGGAAGAGGGGAGACCTGGATTTAAAGATATCTGTTGTCTCCACCAAACAATTTCTCTTCTAGTAAACCCCAGCACTGGAATTTGAAAGATAAAGGGTGCTGACACTGGGACCAAAGAGATTTCAGATACCACTGTATTTTTCCCATGTGAAGTCTTGCCAGGGGTATCATGAGAATCACAGATGCCATGAGACCCAAAATCCTGAGGTATCCCTTCACAGTGACCAAAGCAGAAAACCTTAGAAATAGATCTAAAGATCTTTTTTTTCCTTTGAAAGAAAAACTCTTTGAACTCAGGTACCTAGTTAACAGAAACACAATCCAGTGAGAAGGAGTCAAAAAAGACTTTTAAATGTTCTCTTGGAATATCATCTTGTGCAAGAGATCTCTCATCCAAGAGAGAGATTACTGACACTTTGAAAAAGACTGCAAATATAAGCAAAATATCAAAATATGGAAAAATGTGGATACCCTATAGCCTGCAATGAGCTAGACACTTGTGAACACTCTTAGTGCAGTGGATAGTCCAAAGGGTAAGGGAGAGAACTGATAATGTGATCCAGACACACAAAACCTTATGAAACGAGTGAAGTCTGGATGATGATAATTATCATTTAAGTTAAGAGATAGCAGGTTGAAAAGCAGCATCATTTTGAATTTGGGAATCACAAATAGGTTTACGAAAAAAAGATCCACAACTGGGCTCCAAGCATTTTCTTTTTTGATACTAGGAGCATCCTTAAACTAATGGAAACAAAACAGTCTAATCTGGAGGATGAAGAATGAATCCCCCCCCCCCCAGAATGGAGGAATTTCCTCCCTCTGCCATCCATAACCTTGACAAGTGATTTGTCTAAAACTATTTGTTGCCACAGAGAAAAAGGGAAATTCAGACTTTCTGGAAGAAAAAAGGGCCATGGTGGGAGAAGGTCACAAGTTATCTTGAACAGTCATTCTTTCTTGGACTGTCCTTGCTTTTGGGAGGTTCAAGATTTCTTTTTGGAGTCCCTAGCCATTTCTTCTTAAACATCTGTTTACCTGCATTTTGTTGAGGCTGTTTACTCTGCTTTTTGCCAGAACTGGATGAGGAGATAGAAAATCCATTGGAAATTTTGGAAAAGTACAGCTGAAAAATCTTACAGATTTCCTGGATCAGCCTGACCCTTTCATCAACTTTTTCATCACCTCTGCAGCAAAGGGGCCAAACACTAATTCTCTAACCAAGGGTGAATTTAAAATCTCATGTTTAACATCATCTGGGAGGTTCTGAGAATGCAGCTATGCAAACCTCCTCAAGAGAGTACCAATGGTCACAGCCCTGGAAGAAGTATCAAAGGAATCATACACCCACTGTAAACAATGAATAGGGCTGTGCAATAAAATAAACTTAAGTTATCTAAAGTGGATTTTTTCCTTTCAAGAAGAAACCGAAGATAAAATATTTCTCATATTTTCACAATTAGTCTGAACAAACTTTAGAGCCTGATAATTCAAATTCTGAAAATCAAAGTTGTTTACCCATCCTTATCAGAAGGAGTAGTATTGGAATTGACTAGGTGCTTAGCAGCAGTGGAATGAACTAGAACTATAGCTGCTGGGTCAGGTTTGGGAATATTGTATAAAAATGTAAAAGACTGAGGAACTTTATACATTATATCTGCCTTTTTAGGGACAGTTGGCTCACTATCAGGAAAACTGCAGGTAGTGACACACACACATCCTCTAAAGCAGACAGGACAGGAGGAATGGATTTAGGATCTGTAAAATCTTTCTGTAACAAATCATAGTTTTTTTCTGCGGAAATGAGAAACCTCAGTGTTCTCCCACTGAAAACAGTGACACATGCTAGTAGTAGTCTCAGAGAAAGAGAACCCCTCCCTGAAAAAATCAGAAATCTGAGGAGGAAAAAAACTGTATGCATCCCTTCTTCTTCCTGCTCAAGTTCAGAATCTTGAATTTCTTCAGGAAAAAAAAGTATCCATCTTTTTTTTTACCAGAAACTACTTTACAAGAAGGATCAATAGCCTGAATTAAACCCTGAGCTAGGCCCAGTAAACTACTCCTGTTCAAAGAAATATGAGGAGTAGATACAGGACTATATACAGGAGTTGTGCACATAATTAGTTTTCTGTTTTTTTATGACAGGAAAATGAGGCTAACTGTCTTACTCAAGGCAGCAGCAGCTTCCACAGGGATGGGTACAGCATTCTAACCCAACAGAGAAATTTTCCCTTTCCCTCTCCCAGGATCAACAAAGAGCAGCTTGCTTTTGCCAACTGAAGGGACCCCAAAAGCCACAGAGGACATGGTTAACTCCCAGTCCAAAGTGGCAGTGGGTGCCAGACCAGTGGGATCTGAGGTAAAAGATGAATACTCTGAGGTACAATAAGTGGCCACAGCAGTCACCCATCTGCGGCTGAGGCAAACTTATAGCCTGCTGAGGTGGCAAAGTCTGTTTGCTCCATCTTTTCTTTTTGTGGCTGGAAAAAGGACTGACCTTAGGACAGCTAGTCACATCCATGGTTAAGCTGAAAATGGTGCTTCTTTCCTAGGAAAGATAAGTAGAAAATGCCAGTAAACATTACCAGTCTACAAAAAGTTAGGCTGAGGCAAACTTATAGCCTGCTGAGGTGGCAAAGTCTGTTTGCTCCATCTTTTCTTTTTGTAGCTGGAAAAAGGACTGACCTTAGGACAGCTAGTCACATCCATGGTTAAGCTGAAAATGGTGCTTCTTTCCTAGGAAAGATAAGTAGAAAATGCCAGTAAACATTACCAGTCTACAAAAAGTTACTTTTTGACAGAAAAACACATTAAAAAGCACTTTAAAACACTATGTCAGCCCTACAAAAGTAAAACAAACACAATTTCTCCACAGAAAAAAATATTTTCATTTACTTTACACCACTTTTAAACTGACTTGAAAAACAAAAACACCATTTAAAAGTAAGTTACCGTCTCCTGACAATCTGTTAAAATACAACATTCCTAACTTTAAAATAACTTTCCTGAAGAAGAAAGTTATAAAACAGCAACAAAAATAAGAAAATCGAAGGCTTTTTTCCCCAAAGAGAACGTATCTGTCTAGCAAAGCAACAGCACAAGCTGACTGTCAATCCTCAAAAGCCTCAGAGGAACATACTCTTTGGTGGTAGTAAAGCTCTGAAGGGTTTTGTGCCCAGACTTGTTTTTTAGTCAGCTAGCTCTAGCTGCCTGACAGTTTGGGTACATGGAAGGTGCCCTGAAGCTTTGGAAGCATGCCAACAGTTATATCATTGGCATCTGCTTCTTGAACTAAATGTTGTAGCATATTCTTGCATCTGTAAATACATATATACATTTGTTCATAGCATATTCTTATATATGTAAATATGATTTATTCATTTCTTATGTGATTCTATTCACCCAGGTTGTGCCTGCAATTGGTCCATTGAAATCACTGCACTACACTGGTAAACAAACATAGATAAATAAATATAACCCATACAGCTATGGCTACTGCAGCACTGATGAAGTATGATGAGCATCAGATTTTCTCAAGGTGCCTGTTTCGGAAAGAGGCAAACAGATCCATTTAAAGTGTCTGTCAACACTGGACTAGATCCTGGAACACCACTGCCTTGAGCTTCCACTCATGTGGGTTTGCCATAGTGTTTTTCTCTGATGAGATGTATGGTATCTAAAGTGTCATAGAATGCAGTAAAGCCAGCTCCAAGGCCATTATTGCCAAATGGCACTAAGAGTATGACCTTGGACCCCCTAGTATGTTGAAGTACCACATCACTGTGGTGTTGTCTGTAACCACCAGGCAAGGACCTAGAATCTACAGGTGGTGAAAGATTTTCAAGGAGTGGAACATTGCCGCCATTTCCTTGATATTAATGTGCTTTCATGCATCCTTGGGACCCCAAATGGCCAGAACTTGCACTCGTATTGGAATAGCTCCTCAAGTGAAGTTGGCTGAATTTGTCAGGACAGGCTACACTAGAAAAGTATGGAAGAAGACAAGCCAAGGATTTATAATTCATCTGTAGTCTGTGCCACTGTAACTCTAAACTGACAAAGGGAAGCACCAGTAACTGAGATTTCAGGTAATGTAGCTGTTGGGTCCAACAATTGTGGGCATGCCACTGAATATTCCAAATGTGGAAATGGGCCAGAGATATCATCAGAATCATGCATACCATTACTCCTAGAATTTTTTGGGAATTCTCTTGCTGAGGTGAAGTTCCTCCTGGAGAATTCCTGAAATACCATCTAGTAAGACAGGACCTTGTCTTCAGGAAGAAAGGACATTCTTTTGTCAGAGTCAATAAAGCACCCCAGGTAGATGAGCCTTTGTGGGGATGTCAGGCATGACTTCTGAAGGTTAAACTTAAACCCTAGCTGGAAGGGTAAGGTTGAGACCTTCTCTACCATTTCCAAACACCTGTATACAGACTCTGCACAGATTAGCAAGTAGCCCAGATAAGGGAAATGGTGAATGCAAGAGTCGACAGTTAGCCACTACTGGAGCAAGGCATTTGTTAAACACTCAAGGTACCAGGACAGCCCAAAGGGCAATGTGTAGAACTGTGAATCTAACACAAAAAATCTCAGACATCTCTCAAAGTGAAGAACAAAGGGTGTAAGATGATACACATCCTTCAGGTCCAAGACCACCATGAAGCAGTGATCCAGCAAGAGAGGATGCACTTTCTGCATGGTGAGCATCATGAACTTACCAAGACAAAGTATTCTAAAAGGATATGTCCATCTCAGTCTCTGCAACACCTCTTATTTGGGAACCAATAGAACTCTGGCATAAAAAAAATTATTCTCTTCACAGAAGGGACCCGGTCTATGACTCTTGAGTTGAACATTTGCTGGAGCATAAGAGGAAATAAAAAAGTCTGGCGCAATGGGAACTCCATGGATGTAGGTGGATGCTCATTTCACTTTCAGCCTCTGCCAATGAAGCACTGATTTATCAGAAACCACTGATGGCAAGGTTGCTAATTATTGAGTCAGGGAACCCGAAAATGATGGGTGTCACACCTCAGCAAAGTGAAAAGTTAGAAGGGGATTATCCTTTTAGGGAAAGGAATCCATCTCAATAAGTTTAGCAGAAATCTCATCCTGCCATTTCCTCTAGGTATCTTGGATTTTTCACACTTGGAATTTCTGATAAATAGACTTTCAATACTTGCCTTGCTAATTGAAAGGAAACTTGAGAATAAATTGGAATTCCTTGTACCAGTTTATCTCTGTTATCCTGGTGTCCATGGATCCAGTTATCTGCTGTACCAAACACACAATAAAAGTCAAATGAAGCATTAAAAATCTCATTTTTCAAATTCATCAGAAAGGTTCTGGCTAAGTAACCAAGGATGCCTCCCTACCACAACTGATATTGCTGTATTTTTAGAAACAATGTCATCCACCTTCATACACTTAAATCATATATAGTCACTTAAGAAATACTAGAAACAATATATTTTCCATAGAACTTTTGCTCAACAGAGTATTATACAGCAAACTCTTCTAAACTATATATACTTCTCAACATAAACTTCCACAATAACACTTTACAAACTGTCCTGCTGGCCTGCACCAGCTTCTTTCCCTAAGATTCTATCCAGTTGCCTAGAATTTTGGAAAGGACTGAGTTTGGAGAAGACTTAGTCTTTATTAGGTAGAGAATCATTCAGCAGAGGAGAGGAGAATTGCAAGCTTACTTAAAAATATCCTCCAGTGCAGTGATCAGTAGCAAGAAGATGGCCATATCTGGGGCATCATCCTCAAAAAGATCATATACCCTGCTGATGTCAGGGGCATCCAATGACTTCTCCAAAAGAAAATATTTCTGTAGTAGTCAGTAGCTAGTCAAGATATGGGAAAAAGAAACCATCTCTATGCGTTACTGAACCTGTTTATCTTCAAAGGAAAAAGATTGATTAGACTCTGGTACTTCCAAAACCTCAGATTCCAGTTCCCCTGCAAAATCAGGATCCTTGGGTGGCTGAATGGGGGTGAGAATGTCAACACTGATCAAAACACAGTTTTGCACTATGTAATCAATGGCCTGAATAATGGGTTTAACCATACCACCAGCTGATGTACAACACAGCTAGAGACTGTTGCCTGGCAACATGGTGGATCATCTGTCTCTTTTATGCAGGAGATGTATCAACACTGGAAACAGATATGCACTTCTGACTTTCCCTAAACCTAAAGAGTATGGTTTTGCTGCACCTGAACCAGGCAATGCTATAGCCCTGAATGACATGTCTGACCTTTCATGTCATGCACAGTTGTGGTACTAACACTACAACAGGGGACCATGAGGTAAAAGAAGGTGAGATGTCTGATAGCCTCCTTGAAGCTAGGCTATTTGGTGTCAAAAGCTGTAGGCTGAGGTATATTTCTTGATTTAATTCTATGTTTTGTAGGTGCACAAGGGGCATATTGCTGAGGGAGCACCATATCTGACTCTTATCAAGTCATGGGACAATAAACCAGCTGTCTCAATACCAAATACTGGCTCCACAATCAACCCAGTAAAAGATGGACATAATCCCATTATTTTCCTCCTAAAAAGCAATCTAAACACTTTTTCTGTAGGAATACTGTTTTGAACACTGCGCTAAGAAAATTACAGTATTTTCAGTAACACAGTTCAAAGCATAAAATACACGCACAAAAAGTCTCCTAATTTTGTTTAAAAAGAGTGTGTGTGTGTGCGGGGGGCTAGTTTCACTCAGAATTAATGGATACAGCCTAAAATAGTATTGGATATGAAATAAAAATTCCAGTTACAATTGTTTAATGTACAAAATGGTACCAAAAGCAATCTGAAATCTATTTCTGGAGGGATTACTATTTTAAAGACTGCACTAAATAACACAACAGTTTCAGTAACACATTTCTAAGCATACGTGCATGAAAGTACCCTAATTTTATTAAAACAAAATCAAATGAATGGCTACATCCTAAAACAGTATTAAACAAGAAATAAATCATAAACTGATGAAAAATTGCTGTCAGAAATGTTTAAAATACAAGATGGTGACGAAATAGTGATTTAAATGAAAAAAAAAATGTTGTAAACCTACTCAATCACCTCAAATAATCGTAACACCAAAGGAAAGTTTTCCTGTCAATACCTCCGAATGAAGCTTGTAATGAACAGGCCTTACTTTGCTAGTCAAAGTAAAAATAGAAGCATATATAACATTTCTAATCAGAAAAAAAAAACTGAAAGCAGCAGAATACACTATTTAAGTACTGACAGAAAAGCAAATGGAGGAAATAAAAACTCAGAAGGGTTTCTTAGCTGAGCCAAGTGGCTGAAAAGTCCAGAGTTAGAAGCAGTCTTCCCAGTGTTCCTTCTCTTACTATAGCACTAGAAAACTGAATGAATCCTGTCTGTGAGTCTGAAAGGCAGTCTCTCTCTTCCCAGGTGACTGGTACATCACACCCGCAGACAGGTTGGAGGAGGAGTAGTGATCTTTGATAGACTGCCAGAGATAGGGTACTACTACCAATATGTCAGTAAGGCAGTGGACTTGTTGAACATTACAGGGTGTTAAAAACATGTCATGTGCAGATCACCTCAAAGGCCTATCCCTATACTCTGTCTCTTACAGACTGTTGAGGGGTGATCTATATCTGACATGCAAGGCATTCCAGGATCCCACTCTGATGGACCTCTGGCATATCTGCAAATCAAATAGCATCAGTGCTACCCATCCCAGGTACCTAAACCTAGCTTGTAACATAAAGAGAATATGTTGGAAGAACAGGTATGGTATGTGTTTCAAAGAATATCCCTTCTCTAGAACAGGCTTTTCAGCTATGTGAAACAGAGTTTTTCCCTGATGTTATTCAAGCAAAACCTAGACCAGTAGATGGGAAACCGGAAATTCAACTCTGGTCTGTCATCTATGTCTTTAATGGATACAGGCAACTTATAAATGTTTCACCACTCATGCCCTAGCTTACACAACCCCCTAAAAATAACCTCTAGGGCATAAAACTTGTTGAATACATTTGTGATGCATGGCTAAGCTTAATAAACACTTGTGGTCATTAGGTTAGTGTGTACTAATAAACCTTTGAACCTATAATATGAACAAAATCTACAATAAATAGACTAACTAGTGGACTACACAGGGATTAAACACATGGAATTGATGTTTTTATGTTCTATATTAAGTCTACAGTGGAACTAGAAGGAAAAAAAGACTGTTTTTGCTCACATGATACAAAGTTCTATACCTGCTTCTTGACCTTTTATCTCTTATTCAGGTTGTATTACCCATACCTGTCAAACTCTAAACATTAAAAATCACAGCAGTGAGTCATAAAGAGAGGAGTACACCATCATTTTTAAAAACAGAAGGTCTTTATTTACTAGATTTATATAGTCAGTGGGACTGAATCTTTGTATAGGCATGGTTTATGTCTTTAATACACTATGTACTCATAAACAGATCTGACTTCATGGGGAACATTGTAAATCTAGGTGGAGCAAGGCCAAATTTGGGGTTAAGGCACCTAGGCAGCGAGATATTTACCTGTGGTACATTTGGTTGGGGACACATAGCTGAAGTGACATTTAGCTGCAGAGAAACATGGCTTTTTGTGAATTCCCTGTGGCCAAAGAGAGGCACATACTGCCTTGCCCACAGCTTTAATAACCAAGTACATGGGGGCAGAAGAACTAATGAGTGTTGGGCTCAGTGTACAGTACATGCTTATGTATCTACAACATGTAGAAGTATGCTACAGCACGGAGAATATCCTGCATGCTACTGTAGTCACATTTAAGCTCCAGTATGCATTTTAGGCAATGTTCTCTAGATACTGTGAAAGGGGTAGTAGTTCACACACACCACTTATAAAAGTGCTGCCAACTGTACACTGCATTTTTACTGCCACTGACATGCCCATTGGGCAGCCTGCTGTTGATGCCTGCCATACTGCCTGCTG
Organism: Protopterus annectens; assembly: GCF_019279795.1. Lineage (NCBI taxonomy): Eukaryota > Metazoa > Chordata > Ceratodontiformes > Protopteridae > Protopterus > Protopterus annectens. The sequence goes on from NC_056735.1 coordinate 480,377,902, forward strand.
TCTTATGTTGCCTTATGGGCCACAGACATTACTTCCCCCTGTGCTCTTGGTTATTGAAGTTGTGTGCATGGCACTGCATTCTTCTGTTTGCCCACAGGGAATTCACAACAACAATATTTCTCTGCAGCTGAATGTCATTTCAGCCATGTGTCCCCAACCAAATGTACACAGGGAAATGTCATGCTGGCTAGGTGCCTTAACCCCCAAATTTGAGGGTCAAAATCCAAGTGTCATGCCTAAACCATAGCAGTTGAGAGGTATGCTCTTACCACAATTTAAAATTTCTTTTACATGATGAAGTATGGTCTTTCTCTGGATAACCTTCAGTTGGGACTCTAACCTTTAGAAGATAAAGTAATAACACTCATTTTGGACTACTAGTGAAAACGTTAAACATCTCTCAACTGCTTTTCTCAAAAAGTTTAGATAAAATCAAAAATATATCCAGAAAATAACATAAGGAGGTATTAAAGGGAAGTGCAGAAGAAAAATAATGTACTTGGACAGATTTCTGCAGTTTCAGAAACTACATCTCTGCAAATACATAGACAGGAAATGCACCAGAAGGCATAGGGTGGGAAGAAAGAACCTGAACATGCATATCCTTAAAGCTATGTGGGAGAATTACAAAAATAGATGGATGATATAAGAAGACACAGTCTGAATGCCAAAGAAAAGTGTTGCTTTTTCCACAGCCATTAAGAAACAACCTCCCTGAATATAACACAGAATCATATAAAATCAGGAGAGAAATAATTACCACTTTCCTGATACTTAGCAACCTCAGCATGGAGTGAGGAGGCAGGATACTAAATAAGTCAGCTATGCCACTTATTCAACTTATTCATTAGGAAGAGAAGTGGTAAAGTATGCTGGCCAGGTAATTTTTATTTTCGATCAGGTTCAGAGTTTGCATGTAAACCAGGAATAATCACAAGTACTTCAGAATACAACTAAAGGATTCAGGCTGCAGCTGTTAATTTTGTACAGTAAATAGCATTACTTCTTAGTATGTCTTCCCAGTGGTGGTCTCTGAAGTCCATACCTACTTTTTGTATATTCCACTCGGGCATTTTTTTTTAAAGATGACATTTATTTTACCTCGGTTGGCAATGTATGTTTGTTGACTATTATGACTTTCCATAGGAAGTAAGGGCAAAGGCAAAGGCAGTCCACCAGTTCCTTCTATGCAGCAGACAAATTCTCCAATCTGAAAGAAAAGACCATGATTTATATTTAATCATTCTCTATTTGTATGGACATTTACTGATTTTTCAGTATAAAAGCCATTATTGTGGGTACAATTGAAAACAAGTTTAAAGACAAGACTAGCAGAACTATCTTACAATTCAATATAAAGCCAAAATTTGGATGTTTAGCACTGGTCTTATGATCTAGAGGGATAAAGCTTTGACTATGACCCATATTGTCTGAATTTGCCAAGCATCTTTGGCACTAGACGAACTAGGTAGGGTTGGTGCGAATGAGTTGACAATGCTGGCTTGTACACTCTGGGGGAAAAGGGTGGTAATTCAATTGCCTGGTGATCACTTGCAAATGGAGGTTTGTGGGCACCAGGAAGATCACAGATGTGGGTCTCAAGCTACCAAACCAGTCATGGCAACTCTCACTTAAAATGTGGATGGGAACACTGACATGCAGGGAAGGGCACTACAGGCCTTCACAATGATAAGCCAAAAAGGGAGAGCTCAAGGTCAAATTAGAAAACAATCCTCATATCTGGCATCACCAGATGCAGGTGATGACAGTCTGTCAGCCCTTACCGTCATGCAAGGATTTTTCCAAAGTGTGGAGAAACAAATTGATCATGAACAACAGTGAGCAGCAGGCATGGTGGGAAACTATAAACAATCTAGACATTACACTAGAGACAATAAAGTGTATACTTTAGTAAAAAATACCAATAGCAATATATTGTTCAAAGTTACTGCTTCTTCCACAAGTCGATCATGAGAATGGAGTGTATTTAGATTATTCCCTAGACACACACACACACAGAGAAACACATAGACAGACAGACACATACATATATATACACATACACACACACACACACACACACACAAAGATATAAAAGGAAAAATCAGCTTCCCTACTACAGAACTCCTACTAAAGTGTGCTGTCAGTGTTACTCTGTAGTTGAAAGGCAGGTATCACTCTTTTGATGGATTATGTGCTTAATCCACACCTGCAAAGTCTCAAACAAAGTGTTCGGACTTGGGTTCTGAAAAGGAAATGAACAGTTAGTAACAGCCTTTTAAATACTCTATTTTATGTAAAAGTATGATATAGTTAGTTATCTTCATGACTCATGTCTGTTGGCTTTAATGCTTGCAGAAAGGAATAACAAACAGTTGTATTTCCTGTCTTCCTTAAATAACCGAGGAACACTTTTTGGATTAATATTCAGAAGGCAACATTTCTTGTATTAATAACCAAATGTTACAAATGAAGGTCAAAGGCAAGAAATGTCCAAAATAATTTACCTATAAAATCCTAACATCACTCTGTATTACCATAATTCCAGTCAGAAGTTGTCAGCTTTTGCTCCCATCCCATTATGCATAAAAGAAATAAAAGTTTATTCAGCTTTTGAAAACTATGTTCTACAGATGTAGCTTACAGAATACAAAAATGTTGCTTGTACTTTTAAAACTCTTCAAATAAGGTAGCACCCACAAGGATAATGTTTTCCAAGGTAAGCATTTTAAGGTAGGTTTTGGGTACAGATGTCTGCAGGAGTAACAGATAAAAGGGACTGATGTTGATGGAAACTTCTAAATTTCAGGTTATAAAGCAAATCATTAAGCAACAGCTGATATACCAATATAAATGAGAACCAGCAAATTGTAGGCAAAACAAACCTCATTTCTGATATTCTTGGACAGTCTTATGCTATAGTAATTTTCACATACCTATTAGTATTTGTAAGGAAAAGACAACAAGATATTACATTCTAAAAGTGTCTTCCAATGAAATAATTTTATTGCCTAGTAGCATACCAATTAATAAGAAGTTATGTACCTACCATAACGTTCCATGTTAGTTGTCTTCTTCTTGCCTTCTTTCTTGCTGGTTGGGTTCGGAGCCGATCCATGGCTCCACCTCGGCCATCTTCAAAAGCTCGAGAGCTACTTACTGGCTTGAGGCCCCCCTATATCCCATCATGCCTGGCGCTAGATACCCAGATCTCGTTTGGTAAATCTGACTGCAGACATAATAATAATAATAACAACAACAATACAGGAATCCTGTCCTAGAATGCATAAATCCTACTGGAGAGACTACTAGTCAGAAGGAATAGCCAGAGAAGACTCAGCCAGTGAGAAAAACATAAGGAACTATTCTCAGTCTACTAGGATAGGGGGATGGAGGGTGGGACGCAAGAAAGAAGGTGAGAAGAAGACAACTAACATGGAACGTTATGGTAAGTACATAACTTCTTAATGTTAAGTTGTCTATCTCGCCTTCATTCTTGCTGGTTGGGACAGCATCCCTAGCACCTCAATCCTGGGTGGCTCATCGGAACAGACTATTCAGAACAGTGGAACCAGAATCAGCTCTGCTCCTGGAGGCCACGTCCAGCTTATAATGTGAAATAAAGGTATGAGGATTGGCCCATGTAGCTGCCGCACAAATAGTTTCCATTGGCAATGTTGCCTGAAATGCCACTGAAATAGCTAGAGCTCTAGTGGAGTGACCTTTCGGTTTAGCAGGAAGCTCTTTATTCCTTAGCTGATATATAAATGTAATGATAGATGTCAACCACCTAGATAAGGTTACTTTTGACACAGGTAGACCTTGTTTACCCTCAGCATAGGACAGGAACAGCTGGTCTGATTTTCTTATTTGCTTAGTTCTATGCAAGTAAAAGTTTAACTGTCTATGAACATCCAGCTGATGCAATTTGTATTCCGCCTTGTTGGAATAATTTGGAAAAAACACAGGCAGATCAATAGACTGATTCAAATTATTGTCAGAAGAAACCTTTGGAAGGAAGGAAGGATTGGTCCTGTGAGACACTCTGTCATTGTGGAAAACTAGATAAGGAGGGCGAACACAAAGAGCCTGAAGCTCAGAAACTCTTCTGGCTGAAGTACTTGCAACCAGAAAAAGGGTTTTCCAGGAAAGAAACTTCAAGGAACAAGAAGCTGCTGGTTCAAAGGGGGGCAGTATCAGGGAAGCTAAAATCAAATTTAGATCGCACGGAGGTGGGGGATCTCTCACTGGGGGTCTGAGTAAAGTAGTCCCTTTGAGAAAAGCTTTACAAAGCTTATGGGACATAATACTAGTATCCGATAGACCTGTATGAAAATTTGAAATTGCAGCTAACTGAACTCTAATCATGGCAGAAGAACATACAGCACAAAAAAGTTCCGATAAAAAATCCAAAATATGGTGCACAGGGGCTGAAAAGGGACCTATATTCCTAACCTCTGCCCAGAAAGAGAAACGTTTCCACTTACTATAAGTCTTTCTGGTGGTAGACTTGTGCGATGATAAGATGATTTCACGCACCGAGTGGGAGATGTTCAGAAGCCTGGCTAAGGTCGGAAGTGGAGCAACCAAGCAGTGAGCTGGCGAGATTGAAGGGATTTGTGCAGCCCACCCGATTGATGGATCAGGAGGTCTGGAACTGGGTCCAGGGCTGCTCCAGAAGGTAATGATGCAGGAACGGGAACCAAATTTGTCGTGGCCAGTAAGGGGCAATGAGGATCATCTTGCATCCCAATGTGGTAGCTTTCTGTATCAATTTGGGAATTGGGGGACCGGAGGGAATGCATAAAGAAGTCCCTGAGGCCATTCGTGAACTAGAGCGTCTCTGAGGGAGCGTCCGGGAAGAGGGAGGAGAGAGAAGAAATTGTTGCACTTGCTGTTGAAGGGGGTGGCAAAAAGGTCGCAGCAAGGCTAGCCCCATTTGCGGAAGATTTGGTCCGCTACTACCTGATTGACAGACCCCTCGTGAGGCATGAGAATTGCTCTGCTCAGCCTGTCCGCTATAACGTTGGACTTCCCAGGGGTGTGCGCTGCTATCAGAAACTGTTGTGAAGAGATTGCCCACTGCCAGAGTCTGAGTGCTTCTCGACATAGGGGGTAGGACCTGGTCCCGCCCTGCTTGTTGATGTACCACACTACCGACATATTGTCTGAATTGCAATGGTCCTGGTAGGAAGAGAGTTGTGAAGAGCTTGCAATGCCAAAATCACAGCCCTCATCTCCAAGACATTGATATGCAGATGATACTCGTGAGGCTGCCAGGTGTCCTGGACTGTTCTGCCCTGAAAATGCCCCCCCACCCGATCAGGGAGGCATCCGTGGTCACCATAGCCACTGGAGGAGGAAGAGCAAATGGTCTGCCCTGGGGTATTGATGGGGAAACCATCCACCAAGCAACTTGGTTTTTGCATGTCTGTGTGATCATTATTTTGTGAAACATTGGAAGTTGCTGGAAAGACCATTGGGTGAAGAGCATCCACTGAAGTATCCTCATATGAAAATGAGCAAGGGGGACTAGTATGATAGCCGCTGCCATGAGACCCAAGGTCTTTAGGATGAATCTGGCCTGAATTTTTTTGCATCCTAATAAGGCCTGGACATGTCGGCGAATGTCTAGCACTCTGTCTAATGGAAGTCTCGGTGACATGTACTTTGTATTTAAGTTTGCGCCTATAAAGGTAATAGATTGACAAGGCTACAATGCAGACTTTTTGAAATTTATTGCGATGCCTAGTTTGGAGCAAGTTTGGATGGTGTAGTCTCTGGCTCGCAGCAGGTGATGCCTGGTGGTTGCAGTAAGGAGCCAGTCATCTAAATATGGAAACACCTGGAATCCTTGCCATCTCAGGTGAGTGATAACTACTGCCAAACATTTGGTGAACACCTTGGGGGCTGTGGTGAGACCAAAAGGCAGAGCTTTGAACTGATAATGACTGACTCCCAGCTGAAAGCGGAGGAATCTTCTGGAGCGTCTGTCCATTTTGATATGGTAGTACGCGTCCTGAAGATCTATGGAGCACATCCAAATGTCCTGACCCAGAAAGGGTAAAATGGACTGTAGTGTGACCATCAGGATCTTCGTTCTTTGAACAGACCTGTTTAGTCTACTGAGATCCAGAATGGGTTGCTCCAGTCCCCTGTCTTTTTTGGTAGCAAAAAGAACCTTGAGTAAATTCCGGATCCTTGCTGGTCTGCCGGGACTGGCTGGATGGCTCTTTTTCTTAGCAGTTTTGAAATTTCTTGAACTGCTTGATCCCTTAGATTGGGTGGAACATCTGGAAGGGATTTGTTGGGAATGAAGGGAGTGCGAAAGAAAGGGATTTTGTAGCCTTCAGATATGATAGACAGTACCCATTTGTCTTGTGTTATACTTTGCCAGGCTTTTGGGTACAGCGATAATCTTCCCCCGACTGCCTCTGAAGGTGGACAGCCGGGCAGCACCTCAGGGATGCTGGAAGGGCTCATCACAGAAAGATTCTCTTTGGCCCTGATTTTGCGGACCCCCTCTGCCCCGAGGGTGGAATCTATTGTTCCCTCCTCTGCCCCTGGAGGGGAACTCTCCACGTGTGTCAGGCACGGCTCCCTGGGGTTTCTGGAACCACATCTTCTCACTCTTCTGACCCTTGGGATACGGTCTTGAAGGAGTGGAAAAATGGACTCCCACAGCAGAGAGAGTCTTGCCTTCCTGCTCACACCTGGTAAGGGTATCCTTCACCTGTGGTCCAAAAAGAGCAGAACCATCAAAGGGGGTGTTTGTGAAAGACGCCCTGAAGGGTTCCGCAAAGTTAAATAACCGCATACAGGCATGCCTCCTCAAGGCCACACCTGTGCCTGCGGCCCTACTCACACCATCGGCTGCGTAAGAGATGAGCTGCATGGAGGAGTTTACTACCGAATTAAGAGTCGCCAGCTGGGAGGCAACCTTAGCCTGGACCCCCGCAGCTGATGGATCTTGAAGGGTATCTCCCAGCTCTTTAATGAAATCCCTTTGAAGGCGGGTAAAGTGGCACAAGGAGTTCAGAGACCTCATGGAGAAGGTCGCTGATGCAAACATCCACTTCCCATATCTGTCCATCGTCCTAGATTCATTATTAGGGGGATGGACAGACGAAGAAGTTTCAGCAAGCTCCTTTTTTGTGGCCGCTGCTATCACCATGCATCAACGGGAACACTCTTAGTCAGAAATTGCTTGTCTTGTGGTGCAGTAATAAATTTTGTGGGTCTTTGGGGGGTTGGTTCCACTGTGTCTGGGGCTGACCATGCCTTCCAAACCACCACAGACATCAGTGGATTGAAAGGCGGAGACACCCAGGAGGTGGAGGGTCGGGAGCCAAACACGTCCAGGAATACCGACTCATCCTAGGAAGGGTTAAGGGTAGTCCAGTTCCCCCTCAGCCCAAGTATCTCAAGGCTGTCTGAGAAAGAGACGTCCTCAAAGGGGGATCTTGGGGACCCTTCTGAATCCTCCAAGTCGGTATCTGAAGTGACAGACTCAGGGGAGTCAACATGCTTCCTCTTGCATTTCCTCTTTCGATGGGGCTCCTCTGAATGATCAGGGGAGGCCTTGGAAGAAAAAGATACACCCAATGGGGTGCCCTGGAGCACTTGTTCCCCACGCTTGAGGTCTGGAGGAGGGGCAGAGGCAGAAGCAGGCACCATGGGGGGACGAGCCGATGAAGCTGATCTTGGGGCTGACTCAGAGGCCAACACACTCCTCATGACCTCGAAGGCGCCCCTTCCTGATACTGGAGAAGGCTCCGGCTCCGAAGAGACCGGGATCCTTCCCGGCACCAAGAGAGATGGCTCCGAGGCCGATGTAGGAGCCGAACTCAACTGCGCCGAAGCTCCGAGAGGGAGAACTGGGTCAGACAAGGGTCCGATGCCACTCGCCCCCTCAGAGCCTACAAGGGAGTCCCAGTGCCCAGATCCCTCCAAGGACAGCACCACGGATGATATCGGAGCCGACGACAGAACCGAAAGGGTAGGTATCGGCGCCGATGGTTCCACGATCCGAGCCCCAGCAAGCTCCGGCTCCGAACTCCAGGGATGAGTCGAAGGAGGAACCACTGCAGAGACAGGCAGAGCCGAATCCTGATGAGGGGGGCTGGATAACATTTTAGCCAGGGCCTGCGATTTTAGGAGCCTGCTCACCACTCTCTCCAAATCATGGTCAGATAGTCTAGAAGACCGAGAAGAGTGGGATTGGTGACTTTGCTCTGACTGTAAGAGAGGCGACCCCGGAGCTGAGTGTATCGACTCTAGGGATGGAGACCTACAGTGTTTTCGACTCCCTGACGGTTCCGACACCAGAGTCGGGGCTGAGTGGGAGATAGGTACTTCGGTTCCAGTCGGGACCGAAGTTGACTGGGAGATAGATACTTCGGTTCCAGTTGGAGCCGAAGTTGAAGTGGACGCCACACCCGATGATGGCTCCGAACTGGGAGCCGGCGGCTTTGTTGGCTTAGAGGGTTTCACTGACTGAATCTTAGCCGGTGACCCTTCAGGTCTGAGCAAACCCCTAAGTATTAGCTTATTCCTATGCTCCTGCAGGACTCTTGGACTAAAGGCATGACACACCGAACAAGAGTCCTGCAGGTGTAGGGCACCCAAACTGTAGACACAAGAAGTGTGACCATCTGTCAGTGACATCTTCTGACAGCATGAGTCAAACTTCTTGAATCCAGATACTTTTGTATCTTTGGACATACCTGTAAACGGAAAAAAACAATTTACAGAGAAAAAGTAACAAAAGGGAAATAGGTAACTAGTAAAAACACACACACTCAACACAAGTTACCACACCCTAACAGCGCACATGCTCTGTTATCTAAGAAAAAGTAATTAGCCTACTAATCTACCACAATTTCTAACAATAAACTATTACATAAAAACTTGAAACAAGGATTAGCCTCTAACTAAAAACGGCTACCTTGAAGAATAGAAACAGGGGTGGGGGGGGGACTCTCTAACAAGAAAACGAGTTTTCAATGGAAGGAGACTAAATACAAATAGCTAACTACGACTACTGAAAGTACACTAACTATCTTAAACACCAACTATAATATAAAATATTTTTATACAAAGACAATAAAATTGAAAAATATGACCGGAGCCAGTAAAAGCAACCTTGTAGCAGAAGCGGCAAATGAGATCTGGGTATCTAGCACCAGGCATTATGGGATATAGGGGGGCCTCGAGCCAGTAAGTAGCTCTCAAGCTTTTGAAGATGGCCGTGTCGGAGGCGAGGATCGGCTCCAAACCCAACCAGCAAGAATGAAGGCAAGATAGACAACTTAACATCAAAGGTTACAAAGTTTCCAAAGGCATGATGGCAGCTCAATCACCAATAACATTCAGTGAAAAACATCATTATATAGTCCTATTTCTTCTTAACGAAGGCTCTGCATTTCTCCAGTACCTGGTCTGTATGTTCCCACAGACTCATTTTTCTTTATTATATTAAGACCAAGGAACATGAAAACTAACAAATCCCAATGAACAGTGAGGAGGATGAAAGTGCTAATCATACTGAATTCTGAACGGGCTTGTTAAGATGTGTTTTTTTGCACAAATGTAATATACTACTACTTTACTTTAATTTAATCACAAGGTAAAATTCCAGGCAAGGAATCTTATAGGCAAGAGGGAACCCCTTTCAGCATACCCTGAACTATGATAACAGCAAAACTCCCTCTAGATTTAGAATGTACATTCAAATACAGATCCAACTTGTAACGCTTTACAAGGGTGTGAAAAGAAGGCAGTGTTATGGCCTCACCCACATCATTAGCATAGACTTTAATTAAAATGGTGCTGAACAGCAGCAGCAGGTCTAGTGAAATGTGAACTGTCCAGAAATAGATTTATTTTCAAATTTATAACAGAAAATAATGTGTTAAGAAAGCAGACTATCCAACTTGTCCTGTGCAAAAAGAAAAACAAAATAGTAATCATTTATGAAAGGTTGTATTCTAGAAACATAGGAATATGTCTGCCTATGAGGCTCTATGGTATGTAAAGTATTGACATCCAAATTTTGAGTATACTGTACAAAAAAAGGCAATCAGATGTTATGGTTGAGCAGAATGTATGACATAGCCTTTGGCATAAAGAAATGATTACTGATAGCTAGACCCACATGTTTATGAAAAAAAAAGTATAAGACTTTAAGGACATAACTGCTAGCTATGAACAAAACTGTCTTCCAAGAGAGAATCCTGCAAGGAACAGAGTACATCACTTAAAATGGATGTTTAGTGACAGCTTCTGAGGCAAAATTAAGATCCCAAGGAGGGCAGTGATCCCTTCTTGGGATCTCAGCTGAAGGGTACATTTACAAAACAAGTCAACTGTAGGTAATAAAACCTGGGATTCACTGAAAGAGACACAGAAAGGACTGAAAATCAAACTTTCATCAAACACGCTATGGCCTAGTCAAATATGTGTGATAAATACTTTAACAGCACTGTCAATTTAACTCGAAAGAAGAGGCATCCTTAGCTTGCCACCAAAAAAATACTCCTTCTGGCCTCATTCAAAATCTTGACCACTTCCTTAGAAACTATAAACTGTTAAGAATGAAAACCCCAGCCTCCAGTCTGAAAGCAGCTTTAGGTGAAGAACCTTTACTTTCTTCAATGAAAGGAAATCTTCCCGTAAAGGTAAAAATAGATATTAAGAAACATGTTGACAAAGATGGTATGCATGGAGTTTGAGCTGCTAAACAGAATAATATAGATTTGTAAACATTTTGTCTATGCCCACAATTTAATTCTTTTCCCTGAAAAATGCCAGTCATTGAAAAATATGCCCCAACCATACTCCAGTTATGGACTGTTATGATTAACTAACAAATCTCTCCTCTCCATGTCTAAAATAAGTAATTCAGCTGGAGATTCCCTATATTCCCACCAAGTTAAAAACTGGAACTATATCCCATTGCAAATAAAACAGACAGACAAGACACACATCTTCAAGTTACGACTAAGACAATATCAAAATAAAAAATTGGCTCTGCTCATGGCTAGAATAAATTTCATGGTCACCCTTGCTACCTTTTCTTCATATACTCACCCCCCACCCCCTTTTCTCCATCAGGCCAGAAAAATATTCACTAAATCACCAGGGTAGCTTTGTTTATTTAAATTTAATCAATTGCATGCTGTAAATGATAAGACTCAATCTCTTCTCTCTACTTATATCAAACACTATTTCAATGCCTCCCTTTACAGTTTTACCACTCTCACTCTTCTCATCTATCCAAAACTAATACTCCTTATAACAATCCAAATAGCCCCCAGTAATTCTCACTTCCTAATTACATCTCAATCTTAAATGCAACAAATAAAGATAACAAAACGCCATTCCAAAAATGTCCACAGCTTCTTTTATTGTGAAAAACTAAGCACTTTCATTCTTGAACTTATCATAATTTCCTCAAGGTTAAAAGAAATTGCATCATTTTCTGCTGTTTAAATACAAATTTTGGTATAAAAGCAAGAATCAAATTTAAAAAGAAATGTATCTTTAAAAACAACTTACTTCAATAATTTAATATCAACTGGAATAAAGCCAATAAACACCATTGTTAGTAAAAACATTTCATAAAGAAAGAGATCTCTTCTTCAAAGCACATCCTTTGGAAATAACATCATTAATACTTGGGGTATTTGCAGCATTAAGCCCCCATTATCCCCCCTTGACTGGGGGGGGGGGGGAGGAACCTTTTCCAGTACACAAAATGTTTTTTTCTAAAGTCACTACAGACTATAGAATGTTTGTATAATGCATTTCTACATTCTTTCGCATGGATAGCGTAAGTATGCTGGTAAATCCTTTTCCTAAGGGTACCCTTAGTTTTACCTACATAGAATGCAGGACAGGTGGCACAAAGGGCCAAATACACTACCCCTTTGGTATTAAAGTCATAACTTCCCTTAAATGAAATCACTCTAGAGAAGCCAGTTACCAAAAAATGGGTACCTTGTAATATAAATTTGCATTGTTTACATGCCCCACAGTGCCTTATACCCAGTTTCTTTGTAGAATTCGTATCCCTGCTTTGATTTACTTCAAGTATTGTTTCTAAGTTAAAACTGTTTTTGTAAACAATATAGGGTTCGGCCCCAACTTGGTCGTAAGATCAAATGTACCAAAAATGGTGGTCCAGTGGGAACTAATAATATTTGTTATGAAGGTATATATCTGTTATAAATTAACACCATGACTCTAGACCAGTGGTTGTCATTAATAGTTCTCCCTACTACTATGCTCTCCTCATAACACAACAAGGGTTTGTAGTGTACATGCCTCTGACTTTTTACCACTCCCTTAAATTCAACGTGTCTCATGGGTAGTCTTGGTCTAAAAACATATCACATAGAATCATGGTCTCATTATCGAAAAATTGGTCATCAGAAGTAAGCCTATAAATCCTAATCAACTGCCCCCTCACAAGACTTTTCTTCTGTCAAAATGGATGTTGGCTATCATGATGGAGATAGCTATTAGAGTATGTCTCCTTCATAAAGATGGTTGATTCAGATTTACTACGCTTAATATTTTTAATGACTAAGACATCAAAGAAAGATATGGAAAGCAAATTAAATGGGTGAGCATGGTTTGAGTTGTTTAATAGTAGTTTTATACAAGATATGGACATAGGCTTGAAGTTGAATTTAGATGTGGTGACGTGGCTGATGAGTAGGGTTGGAATTAGATGTGGGAGAATCCTTGGTTAGGGATGCAATACTGTCTATGAAATGAAGTGAATTCCATTGCAGTTTCAATTGATGGGTTATTGGGAGAGGGGTTAGGTTTGAATGTTTGGCCAAGATGTAAAGTTTCTTTAATAGCTGACCAGAATGTTTTTTTACTGTCATGTTTACTATTGCTATGACAGTTATTCTGGTATAGTTATTGGCCTTTATTTACTTGCACTTTATTATGGTTGCTGAGCATTCTGAAGTTTTTGAGATATTGTGATGTTTTATATCTTTTGAATTCTTTTCACATTTTTTTCTCGATCTTGCATTACCATTCTACTCTTTTTGGATAGCCAAACTGCATTATTTGTTATTAGTCTCTTATTTATATGAGGTACAAGGCCATTCAGGATATTTTGGAAAGTTGTATTTGATCCATTTACAGCATCATCTGAGGGGAGGATTTTTAGGAAGTTCCAGTTAATAGACTATAGGGTAGTAATGAATAATAATAATAATGATAATAATTATTGATTAAACTTGGATGGGCTGTTTTATAAACATGCTGTTTAAGTGAATGCGTAAAATGTCTGCTTATACAAATATGGAGATAGTCACTGAGAGAGTCTGACATTGTCTAATGTTTCACAATGTGAAGGGACTAGTTAGTCCTACAGAAAGATTATACAGTTAATGGCCAAGGGAATCACTGGACCATATAGTATGTATGTGAGCAATAGCGCTTTGTACAAGCACACGAATGAGTGGCCTACACCATATATGTCAGCATAAACTCCTGAACGACGTAATGCATACAAATACATTCCAGACCCCAGATCAGACAAATAGTCATATACCATTGTAATGGGCTACTATTAAATAAACAGTATAAATGTACTAAGTGTCACTACCAAGACAGCAGTGGTCCCAGCTCTGCATCACAATTATGTCCATAGGTTCATAGAAGGTTACTAGGCTAATGGCCCTAGAACCCATACAAGCCTAGCCACATTTATCCCAAGTTGCCCCCGTTGTCAGTAGTTAGGTTTTGTAGAGTCAGGGGTCTATGGTAGTTAATACCGACTTCCTTTGTCCAACAGGAACATGGGCGTCACCCCAGGAGTGAATTTGTGGTCACACATCCATTGATCTAGGTTGCGTTTGAAGAGGGTCAGGAGGGGGCTTTGTTTCACATGAATTGGAAGCTTGTTATAGAGAAAGGATAATCTCTGGAAGATGTATCTAAATCTCCAGCATGAGCTGTTCATGTCAGAGCATAGGTTAAGATCCCTGGAGCGAGTGACCCTCATGCAGTTTGATTTAAGAATGTGCAGCATTTCCATCAGAGCTGGGTCAGAGACTTCCCTGTAAGCTAGGTACAGGTCACCCCTTAACAACCCGTAGGAGACACTATACAGTTACAGGGTTTGAGTTCTCCGCATAAGACTAATATTGTGTACCCTGTAATTTCTTGGTGAGAAACTTCTGTGGTCTCTCCAAGTGTTGCAGGTGTCTGTAAAAGTACAGTGGATATAAAAGTGTACATACCCCTGTTAAAATTCCAGGTTTTCATAAGAGAAAAAAATGAGACCACAATAAATCATTTCAAAACTTTTTCCACCTTTAATGTGACCTATAACTTGTACAATTCAATTGAAAAACAAATTTTGGGGGGGGGGGGGATATAAAAAATAAAAAACGTACAATAAGCTGGTTGCATAAGTGTGCACACCCTTAAACTAATACTTTGTTGAAGCACCTTTTGATTTAATTACAGCATTCGGTTTTCTTGGGTACACACCTTCCATCAATTAAAGAGACGCTGATTAACCCCAAATAAAGTTCAGCTGTCCTAGTAGGATTTTCCTGACATTTACTCAGTTGCAAAAGCCATGGTCCGCAGAGAGCTTACAGACCATCAAAGGAATCTCATTGTTGAAATGTATCCGTCAGGAGAAGGGTACAAAAAAAATTCCACAGCATTGGATATACCATGGAACATAATGAAGACAGTCAGCAAAAAGTAGAGAAAATATGTGACAACAGTGACCTTGCAAAGAACTGGATGTCCCTCCAAAATTGAAGAAAATACAAGATGAAAACTGGTCAGGGAGGCTGCCAAGAGATCTACGGCAACACTGAAGGAGCTGGAGGAATTTCTGGCAAGTACTGGTTGTGTACTAAATGTGACAACAATCTCCCATATTTCTCCATATGTCTAGACTATGGGATAGGGTTGCAAGATGGAAGCCTTTTCTTACACAGAAAAACATCCAGGCCCGGATAAAATTTGCAAAACAATACATCATCTCCCAAAAGCATGTGGGAAAATGTGTTATGGTCTGATGAGACCAAGGTTGAACTTTTTGGCCACAATTCCAAAAGGTACGTTTGGCGCAAAAACAACACTTTGTATCACCAAAAGAACACCATCCCCACGGTGAAGCATGGTGGTGGCAGTATCATGCTTTGGGTTGCTTTTCTTCAGCTGGAACTGGGGCTTTAGTTAAGGTGGAGGGAATTATGAACAGTTCCAAATGGCAGCCACTTTTGGCCCAAAACCTTCAGGCATCTGCTAGAAAGCTGAAGATGAAGAGGAATTTCAACTTTCAACATGACAATGACCCCAAGCAAAAATCTAAATCAACAAAGGAATGGCTTCACCAGAAGAAAATTAAAGTTTTGGAATGGCCCAGCCAGAGCCTGGACCTAAATCCAATAGAAAATCTGTGGGGTGACCTGAAGAGGGCTGTGCACAAGAGATGCTCTCTCAATCTGACAGATATGGAGTACTTTTGCAAGGATGAGTCAGCAAATATTGCCAAGTCAAGATGTGCCATGCTGATAGACTCCTACGCAAGAAGACTGAATGCTGCAATTAAATCAAAAGATGCTTCAACAAAGTATTAGTTTAAGGGTGTACATGTTTATGCAACCAGCTTATTGTACGTTTTTTATTTTTTCCCCTAACAGATTTGTTTATTTTTCAATTGAATTGCACAGGTTATAGATCACATTAAAGGTGGGAAAAGTTTTGAAATGATTTAATCTGGTCTCATTGTTTTATATCACAAAAACCTGGCATTTTAACAGGGGTGTGTACACTTTTTATATCCCCTGCACATGCAAAAAGGAGCATTGTACACAATTATTAGTCAGATGAGGGCCAAGTATAATAGAATTAAAATACCCTTAGATCTAGATGCAATGCCTTTACTTATAAGATGTGCCACATAGAAGGATTTCCTTACTACTGTGTGGCACATTATGGTCAAAGTTCAGATTGCTGTCAAGCTGAATACCCAGATCATGTACCACTGGGTCTACTTCTAGGGGTTGCTGTCTATAATGTAATTAGCAGGTATGTCATCACCCATGAGTAAGGTGTTGGGCTGTATGGCAAACAACTCCACTAAGTCCAGGTATGCTGTATGCTTTTTTTCTGTTTCATTGTGGGGGAGCTATATGCTAGCTATGATGTGGTAGGGGGCTTTGCCTGTAGTTGATTGGACATGTAGTAGCTCAAGACAGTCATACTGATCGACCAGTCTAGAGGTGTACTTATCCTTAATGAAGATGGATACACCTCCTCCTTTGGTTCTTTCATGCTCAGTTTGTGGTCTGAACGTATGGAAGGCATTGTAGCCATACATGACCAGGGGGCTTTCTGCACCTTTGAACCATGTCTCGGTGACTGCACAGACATCAGTATCTTCCAAAGTAAGGAGTGCTTCCAGGGAGTGCAGCTGTTTGTTTAGACTCAGCATTAAGCAATAGTACCCTGAGTTTATTTATAGAGGATTTTGTTATGTTGAGAGGTTGGTTATTTTGACACTGACTAAAAAAAGCATAATGGGGTGGATAATGCCTTTGCCAGTATCTGAAAGCCTACAGGAGACAGATGCAGACCATCTATGACAAAGCAACATGGCATGTCGACCATGTCTTCCCAGGTTGACAGATAGTGGTTCCCCCTGGACTGACACCAGAAGCAATTGTTATGTTAAAGTCAATCATTTTTTGTTTGTATTGTGGCATCATCCTTGGAGAAGGCATAATGCTGCTTATGGCTAGACTTATATCTGCCTGTGACACATAACCTGAGAGCTCAGTCATGTCTCTGTTCATATAGTCCAGTGAGGTACATCTCAAATCATTCACCCTAACACAAACTATGACGGAATCATACTGGTACTTGTAGCTCAGTGACTTGATTGCTTGAGTGACTTGATAGATTCTGGCACATGACAGGCAGCTAACAGCCTACTGAGGGAAACATCCATCTGTCTCACAATGGAGTCACCTATGACCAATACATTAGCTTTTCTAGTGTTACGCCTTATAGGCTTACTTGGTGAGACACTGGCATGTGTGCTATTATGTGTTGTGGTTGTTTTTTTGCATTATGTGTGTGAGTGGTTTCCTTTGGTAGGCCTCTGATCTTTTGGTAAGTTACTAGTGAGTACCTCCACATATGTGGGTTTATGTGTCATGTCCTTATTTAGTCAGGGAAGTATGTGTGTGCTGACAACCTATTTGGCATTCGATTTGTCCTTATGTGATAGTCTTGCCTCCAATTTCATAGTGTAACTACATCTCTCATATAAAGTATCTGCTTGTTTCAGGAGTAAGTGGTTTGCAGAATACATGAGATAATTGCTACATTGCTTCAAGATGCCATGACTATCAGGCTGGCCAAAGAGACGGTGGGAAACTTCCCATCCATGATAGCAGACTCTTACTGTATGTGTTATTAGGGAAAGGAATGGGTTAATTTGACAAGACTGTGTTTGTAGCACCGAGACTACAAGAAGGACCTATACTTTGTGTAGGATAAGGATGATCAATAAGGCAAAACTGCTCAATGAGCAACTGAGTTGTTCCTAGAGCAGCAGAAAAACTTGGAAGGGTTTCACTGACAGCTGTTCAGGGAAAAAATGAGCTTCTAAGCTTTTTAATCTGTAAAGGGCACTGCTAACTGACTCTGCATGAACAGCAGAATGGCACAAACAGAAGGCTTAAATATGAGCAAAAATAAACAAGTTTTAAGCTAACTACCAATGTGGAAAGCACACAATAAGCTTTCTCCAGCAATCACCAACTCAAACAGGTTATATCAGCACACTTCTGCCACAAGGGTGCAGAAAAAAACATTCTTAATGTAGTTTATGAAGGCTTGAAATCTTTGTAGAAAATACAAAGACCCAGAAACTCACTGTATATTTAAGTATCACTGAAGAGACAATTTAACTAATGAAAAAACATGTGAAATGAAATGTGCAGCCTAGATAATTTAAATGTCTACATCTGACATAGACCAAAAACACCATGTCAAGCAGATGTCTTACAACAGAAAATAAAATGGAGCAGATAAAACAGAAAATGAGTCTATCTGCAAGTCACAGACAAAAAATATATAGGTTTACTTTCCTCTTCTAGCAGGGAATCACCATCAGTGCTTTAATTTATGAAGACTTGAAATATTTTTAGAAAAGCAACATCCCAGAAACTTACTGTGTATTTAAGTATCACTCAAGAGACAATTTAACCAATGAAGAAACATGAAGTGTGCAGCCTAGATAATGTTAAGTGTGTACCTCTCACATACAACAAAAACACCAGGCCAAGCAGATTTCTTACAACATAAAATAAAAGGGAGCATGTAAAACAGAAAGCAACTCAATTAGCAAGTCTCAGAGAAAATAAGGAAGAAGAGTGAAAAATTTGCAAAAGAAACACAGACAACCTGATTTCAGAAAAGCATTTGAGGTTAGTCTTCCTGATTCTGGTAATAAGGTACTAGAGGAAGTAGCAGAAATCAGCAAAACCAACCTCAAATTGTCTTCTGAAATCAGGTTGTCTGTGTTTCTTTTGCAAAGTTTTCATTTTTCTTCCTTTTTTTACTTTTTAGAGCAACTGAATGAAAAGTGTATTAAAAAAAATCTTTGTTACTTATTTTTTCTTTTTTTACTTTTTAGAGCAACTGAGTAAAAAGCATTCTTTATTTAAAAATCTTTTTTTACTTACATTTTTATGTATTACTTTTTAGTTTTAAAGTAAAATACAGCAGTAATTCTGTGTTTATGTAGATGTATCAAGATTTATTAAGAATAATCAATCAATATTACCCTAAATGTTTATTGACTAAGTGGTACAGGAATGTAGGTGGTAAGTCAGCAATGTAGGCAACACCTACACCCAGTGGGAAAGAATCATTATGCAGTAGAGAGTACTTCAGTATGCTGGACAGCTCAGTGCATCAAAGAACTGTGTGTGTGTAGGCAATGGTGTAGGGAGAGGCAACAGCAGGCAGCATCTATAGCCAGTGGAAAACTATCATTGCACAATACACAGAACTTCCGCACCCTGGACAGCTCAGATACAGGAATGGCAAGCAATAAGAGGCAGTGGGAACCAATCATTACACAATACACAAAACTTCAACACCCTGGATAGCACAGATGCAAGAACATCAGCCAATAGGAGGAGTGCAACAGAGCCATGTTTTTACACATATATATATATATATATATATATATATATATATATATATAGGTTTACTTTCCTCACCCAGCAGCGAATCATCAGCAATGTTTTAGTTTATGCAGGCTTGAAATATTTTTAGAAATAAATAAGGCCAATCAGACTTCTTACAAGAGAAAAGAAAATGGAGAGGATAAAACAGAAAGCAAATCTATTAGTAAGTCACAGACAAAAAAATATAGGTTTACTTTTCACAAACAGCAGGGAATTAAAATATGTGCTTTAATTTATGAAGGCTTGAAATCTTTTTAGAAAAGACAAAGGCCCAGAAACTCACTGTGTATGTAAGTATCACTCGAGAGACAATTTAACCAATGAAGAAACATGTGAAATGTGCAGCCTAGATAGTTTGTGTCTACTTCTCATATACAATAAAAAAAACAGTCCAAGCAGATTTCTTACAACAGAAAATAAAATGGAGCAGGTAAAACAGAAAGTAACTCTTATCAGCAAGTCACAGACAAAAAAAAATGGGTTTACTTTCCTCACTCAGCAGCGAATCATCAGAAGCATTTCAGTAAAAGCACTATACAACACTCTCATTAGGCAAAACCAGCAGGAACGGTTCTAGATGAATGGCCGTGTCATCAACTTTTTATTCTTCCTGTGTCAAGACATGGAGGTACAGGTTACAAAGGGATACAATTTTCCCCTGCAAATAGTGATAATAATGAATGCTACTATCCTGGGCATTTGCATGTTTTAGATATCCAGGAAGATACTACTTCCTTCGGTGACTGATGTCCATGAAATGACATGCAAAAAGATGTCCCAGATATAGGTAGAGTGAAGCATGGTAATATGTGGTTTGTATATGATCTCTGCTATAATGTGTGCTCCTAGCACAGGTGATGCCTAATTCTAGGTGATAATGCATGTGTATCTCTCTTTAAGCATTTATTTGGCATGGGACCACACTTGGTGAATAATGGATGTCTGTATCAAGCATTCTGGGATGGCATGTTATACATATTTTGCCTTCCAATGTCCTGTGCTATGCATTTGAGACTGACATTATCTTAGTTAATATAATAATTTATTTATTTGTTGATTTACTTGCCTTCTTATTTGTTTGTGTATTGGTATTTATGATGCAGAAGGGTAATTTGCTGGAGCATGAGAGGAAATCCCTTTACTGTTTTTCCTGTTTTCTGCTGAGGAAATGCAGGGGAAAGAAACCATGAAACAGGCTGGTAAAATAAGGTAAGGAAAGGAAAGGGAGACAGAAGTAATGAATGAAATGTTTTTGAAATGAATGAAAAAGTAGTACAATAGAGAATCGATTATCTGAACTAATTGTGAGCTGTCGTAGTTCGGATAATCAAACTGTTCAAATAATCAAACATATAATTGAACCGAATTAAAAAAAAAACATCTAAAATCTTGTTTTTTCTGCACGGAGGGAATACACTTTTCAGCCATTCAGCAATTCCAGTGGACAATAAAGAAAATTTTCACACACAAGTGGGCTACAAGCTCAAGAAACACACACAAGTGAATATGTACAATATTTACATATTCAGACTTCATGATTTTTTCTTACCAGAAAACTTTGGAATGCTACATTTGGATAATCAATGTTTTGGATAATTGACATTCGGATAATCAACTGTCTACTGTAGTGACAGTACTCAGTGAAGGGTTGTCTGTGGAAGTATTTTTGCATTTAGAAAGTCTGCAAGAACAATCATAATTTCAGTCCAAAATGGCTTGGGATGCTATAGTGGAGCAAGCCATTTTGGAAACCTTGAGGGGAAACTACAACTTGCATGATTCTCAGCATGTGTTAAATTAAAGAAAGAAATGAAAAAGCAGATGCCATTTGTTATTTCAGGTGTCATAAATGAGTGGCGGTACATCACATCACATAGAAGCCAAAAAAGAACACCAGAGGAGCATACTAGTGATACAGAATAAAATTTCCTATGCAGAGGCATCAGATAACTAAACATAGTGGGCAGAAACAGGTAGGAGAATGTATTTTGTGACTTTAAGATTGAAGAGAAATGGGCTGCAACTCAAGAGGCAACTTTTTTGTGGGGAAGGGCAAAGGGATACAGAAAGCTGAAGTTAAAGAACAGGAAGACATTCCTTGTAGGGAATGGACACATGCACAGCATTTCTTCTGAAGCCTTGGGGTTTATTTAAGTACAAAGATTCTGGAATTATAAACCAGACTGCCATGAACAGAATGACCATGTTTCTGCAATTTCAAAACAAAGGAAGAATGAAAAAACAAAACAAAAAAAAAACTGGCTTAATATTGCATTTAAGAGGTTTCTGAAAAAGACTGGAGATGATATAGGTATATGGAATATGTCATATATTTAAAGGCTGCAGGATATCTATTTAAGGACTTTAAAAATTTACTTTAAAATGTTTGTAAACAATGAGCTCAAGTGGGTCATCTGAAGGAAAATAAAATGTACTAAATGAGGGATTAAGCAATTTTTTAGTGAACTGTGATATAAATATATATATAAGCGGTTTCTTTTTAACTGAAAACAGGGAGCAAATCAGATTTTTTAAAAACCTCTGAGATGAACAGCTACATGGTCTCCCTTCCTTTCCTCATTCAGTCTGTTTTTACCATTGGTGTCAGTTTCTTCACTGAGAAACTACACAGCAAAAGATATGTAAATTCATGGAAACTAGAGATTCAAGGAGTGAAGCTATAAATGCTAGTGTACAATAAAATCGTTATGAATCTCCATAATTTTAACAGATTTATGACTTCAGTGGAGGAAAAAAATTAATGGCTACAAATATTTTTTTCCCCCCCCCCCCCCCCCCCCACAAAAAAAAAAAAAAAAAGTTTTACTCCAAAGCAAGTACAGTGTGCATGAAGGAAGTTGAATAGCACAGATAAATTGAAAGGCAATGCTGTGAATTTGTTATTCTGT
Source organism: Protopterus annectens (assembly GCF_019279795.1). NCBI lineage: Eukaryota > Metazoa > Chordata > Ceratodontiformes > Protopteridae > Protopterus > Protopterus annectens. The sequence goes on from NC_056735.1 coordinate 480,400,070, forward strand.
AAAATGTTGACAGTTACAGCAAAGAGACTTTTTGAGCAATCTGCAGGTTCAAGTGTTAAAAAAAACTCTTAAATGTTTTGTACAGTCATAAGGAAATGGTATACACAGAAGGATTGGGATTAGTCAGGGAGCAGATTTGATAGACTACATTTATTTGCCATTCTAAACTGTTTCTAAGAGTCAGGAATAAAGCAGAAGAAATAAAACTTCCCCTTTAGGATGTTGTTTCCATATATGTTAATATGGCCTATATGCCAGAGCCCCAATATAAACCAATCTTAATGATCTGGTACAAATCTCACAGTCAGCATTTATGTTTTATGTAGGTTATTGCAACTTTGTAAAACAACTTTGGTGGTAGACCAGAAAATGTTAAGATGGCTTTAGACCTGAAGACTTGCACTTGAGAAAAAATGGAGGAAGAACAGACAAGACTAAATGGGAAAAGCAGTTACTTGATGAAGACTATATGCAAGCAGATTAGGTGAAACTCTGCTTCATCTGCATACTAGACAGTAAGGAAAAATCAAGTGCAGATGCTATCTTTTAATTCACAGCCTTGCAGACAAGATGTACTGGCACAGATTGTGATGCTGATCCAGATCCTAGAGTCCATGAATAAAAATCTTAGTGAGGGACTTATAGGCCATCCTGTTTGCTGTAGCTTCACAATTTGATGAGCACTCTCCCCAAAGTATTGATTTGATTTAAACAATTTAAATTGCCTGATTTCTGACCAACTTTGATTGCAGATGTTTGCATGTATGCATAAATTATATGATTCATTTAAAGTATTTGCAATTAATATTGAAACAAAGTATTTTCACTTTTTGTCAGCTATTTACGTCAAATTCCTTATGTGTGTGTATATATATATATATATATATATATATATATATATATATATATATATATGTGTGTGTATGTTCTATTTGTCAACAATGTGGAAAATGAATGTTTTATTTTGACTATTTAACTACTGATGGTGAAGTCCTCCTTCTTATAGCTCATGCAATAAGTTTTGGGAACTTTCTCCCCAGATCCCCTCTGTAAAAGCAGAGCTACTACTCTGAAGAAAAATATAATTAATTAATTAATTAATTAATTAATTAATTAATTAATTAAAATAAATAAGCAAGTTCATTGTATATCAGATTCTTAGCCTTGCAAGTTATGACATTCATGCATCATCCTATCTCAGTTTCTGATCCCTGTTATACTTAAGTGCCTTTAAGGCATGAAATGTAAAAGTTTTCCCTGACACATGTTTTCTGAAAGTGTTTTGAAGGCACAATGATAAAAGTTATCTCTGGTGGTTAGTGTCCCCCCATCTCACATTTTTTGAGTTATCCCACATCTTTGAAGTTTTCCCTGGGGGCTAGTGGCTCTCTGACCCAATGCTACAGGCTTTTCTGATCAGTCTAAGGATGTGTGAAAGTAAGACAGCTGCCCCAATCCCTGCAAGACACATTCATTCCATAAACATACTAACACACCCCCCCCCACACACACACACACACCCCTAATGTACTCCCTTGATAATCCTGCTACTGTGACCTCCCAGGCAGACACACACACACGCACATGCAGCCCCTCACATACATACATATATGCATACACGCATGTGCACACACACCCTCTAACACAATCTAACCATTAAGCTCCCCAGCACTTAACTCAACTGTGGCTTTTAGACCACGAGTGGCCATGCTAACTTACTTAGCTAAGTAATTATCTGAATCATTCAGCTGCATAACTAACTTACTGCAGGCAAGTCTGGGGGAGAGCACATGACAAATTAGCATATGCCTCTCCCCTGGAATGCCATATTAGAATATAGCACTGTCACGGAAAAAGACCACCATGGTGCTGTATGTCCAAGCTGTCTCTGAATCATAGAAAGTTACCACGAGGTATACATTTCATGTACATCTCATGGTAACTTTTCTGAACTTTGGCTTTGGTGTTATTTATTTAATTCTTTTCTACTTTTTATTTTTGTATATGGAGTGATATAAAGGGTGCATACATAAGGATCCAATAGAAGCAGAATCTGAGTTGTTAGTTAAATTTCTTTTTTCTATTTTTATGAAATTCATGATATAATCTGATAAGATAAGGTATTATATATTATAAGGCAAAAAAACTGATGAATGGAACTGATTTATAATGCAGTTCATTATATTTTTTATTCACATGTACCAGATTGCAAGACTGATACAGGGAGCTGAGATCTTGGTAGAGAATGTGCTGAGCAGGAAAAAAGAAGTCATTTACTCATCATAACGTTCCATGTGTGTTGTCCATCTTCACCTTCATTGTTACTAGGTTGGGTTCAGATCCAATCCTCGGATCCATCTCAGCCTTTATTTTCAAGCTCGAGGCTCTCTGCCAGCTCATGGCTAAATCCCTATCCCAGCATGCACAAGAAACCTCCCCAGATCCTGTTTGAACAAAATATAAGGCTATGAGTACTTCCATGAAAAAAAAATAGAGACTGAAGAAGAAGGTCAGAGGCCAAAGTAATCCAGTTGTATAAACTTGGTCATCTAGAAGCAAAGAAAGGAAGGGGGAAAGGAGGGCGGAATGTAAGAATGAAGGCAAACATTGACAACACAAATGGAACATTATGGTGAGTACATAACTTCTTTATGTGTTGTTGTCCTATCACGCATGGAAATGTAAGTATGTAGGCTTTATTGACAAGGCTTGTAACTCTGAAACCCTTCTAGAAGAGGTGATTGCTATCAAGAAAATTGTTTTCCAGGTCAAAAACAGTTTTCTAGTTTCAGCACTCAGATATGTTTCTTTGAGCTCAGCACTTGTTCAGAACTCATTATAAGCACTAAATAAGCTACAAATTACTACAGAACTCAACTTTCCTCATTTCTCTAGAGGAAAACAAGACGTTATGTACTCACCATAATGTTCCATCTGAATAGGTAAACTTCATTTGTCAGCAACCTGTGGGTTTCGGATCCGACACGGATCCAAGCCGGCAGCATACCAAGCAAAAAGATCCGAGCTCCAAGCCTGGGGTATTAATGGGGAAACCATCCACCAAGCAAGTTGGTTTTTGCATGTCTGTGTGATCATTATTTTGTGAGACACTGGAAGTTGCTGGAAAGACCACTGGGTGAACAGCATCCACTGAAGTATCCTCATATGAAAATGAGCGAGGGGGACTAGTATGATAGCCGCTGCCATGAGACCCAAGGTCTTTAGGACGAATCTGGCCTGAATTTTTTTGCATCCTAATAAGACCTGGACATGTCGGTGAATGTCTAGCACTCTGTCTAATGGAAGTCTCGCTGACATGTACTTTGTATTTAAGTTTGCGCCTATAAAGGTAATAGATTGACAAGGCTACAATGCAGACTTTTCTAAATTTATTGCGATGCCTAGTTTGGAGCAAGTTTGGATGGTGTAGTCTCTGGCTTGCAGCAGGTGATGCCTGGTGGTTGCAGTAAGGAGCCAGTCGTCTAAATATGGAAACACCTGGAATCCTTGCCATCTCAGGTGAGTGATAACTACTGCCAAACATTTGGTGAACACCCTGGGGGCTGTGGTGAGACCAAAAGGCAGAGCTTTGAACTGATAATGACTGACTCCCAGCTGGAAGTGGAGGAATCTTCTGGAGCGTCTGTCCATTTTGATATGGTAGTACGCGTCCTGAATGGAGCACATCCAATTGTCCTGACCCAGAAAGGGTAAAATGGACTGTAGCGTGACCATCCGAAACTTCGTTCTTTGAACAGACCTGTTTAGTCTACTGAGATCCAGAATGGGTTGCTCCAGTCCCCTGTCTTTTTTGGTAGCAAAAAGAACCTTGAGTAAATTCCGGATCCTTGCTGGTCTGCCGGGACTGGCTGGATGGCTCTTTTTCTTAGCAGTTTTGAAATTTCTTGAACTGCTTGATCCCTTAGATTGGGTGGAACATCTGGAAGGGATTTGTTGGGAATGTAGGGAGTGCGAAAGAAAGGGATTTTGTAGCCTTCGGATATGATAGACAGTACCCATTTGTCTTGTGTTATACTTTGCCAGGCTTTTGGGTACAGCGATAATCTTCCCCCGACTGCCTCCGAAGGTGGACAGCCGAGCAGCACCTCAGGGATGCTGGAAGGGCTCATCATAGAAAGATTCTCTTTGGCCCTGATTTTGTGGACCCCCTCTGCCCCAAGGGTGGCATCTATTGTTCCCTCCTCTGCCCCTGGAGGGGAACTCTCCACGTGTGTCAGGCACGGCTCCCTGGGGTTTCCGGAACCACATCTTCCCACTCTTCTGACCCTTGGGATACGGTCTTGAAGGAGTGGAAAAACGGACTCCCACAGCAGAGAGAGTCTTGCCTTCCTGCTCACACCTGGTAAAGGTATCTTTCACCTGTGGTCCAAAAAGAGCAGAACCATCAAAGGGGGTGTTTGTGAAAGACGCCCTGAAGGGTTCTGCAAAGTTACATAACCGCATCCAGGCATGCCTCCTCAAGGCCACACCTGTGCCTGCAGCCCTACTCGCACCATCTGCTGCGTAAGAGATGAGCCGCATTGAGGAGTTTACTACCGAATTAAGAGTCGCCAGCTGGGAGGCAACCTTAGCCTGGACCCCGGCAGCTGATGGATCTTGAAGGGTATCTCCCGGCTCTTTAATGAAATCCCTTTGAAGGCGGGTAAAGTGGGACAAGTAGTTCAGAGACCTCATGGAGAAGGTCGCTGATGCAAACATCCGCTTCCCATATCTGTCCATCGTCCTAGATTCATTATTAGGGGGATGGACAGACGAAGAAGTTTCAGCAAACTCCTTTTTTGTGGCCGCTGCTACCACCATGGCATCAACGGGAACACCCTTAGTCAGAAATTGCTTGTCTTGTGGTGCAGTAATAAATTTTGTGGGTCTTCGGGGGGTTGGTTCCACTGTGTCTGGGGCTGACCATGCCTTCCGAGCCACCACAGACATCAGTGGATCGAAAGGCGGAGACACCCAGGAGGTGGAGGGTCGGGAGCCAAACACGTCCAGGAATACCGACTCATCCTAGGAAGGGTTAAGGGTAGTCCAGTTCCCCCTCTGCCCAAGTATCTCAAGGCTGTCTGAGAAAGAGACGTCCTCAGAGGGGGATCTTGGGGACCCTTCTAAATCCTCCAAGTCGGTATCTGAAGTGACAGACTCAGGGGAAGTCAAGCATGCTTCCTCTTGCATTTCCTGTTTCGATGGGGCTCCTCTGAATGATCAGGGGAGGCCTCTGAAGAAAAAGATACACCCAATGGGGTGCCCTGGAGCACTTGTTCCCCACGCTTGAGGTCTGGAGGAGGGACAGAGGCAGAAGCAGGCACCATGGGGGGACGAGCCAATGAGGCTGATCTTGGGGCTGACTCAGAGGCCAACACACTCCTCATGACCTCAAAGGCGCCCCTTCCTGATACTGGAGAAGGCTTCGGCTCCGAAGAGACCGGGATCCTTCCCAGCACCAAGAGAGATGGCTCCGAGGCCGATGTAGGAGCCGAACTCAACTGCGCCGAAGCTCCGAGAGGGAGAATGGGGTCAGACAAGGGTTCAATGCCATTCACCCCCTTGGACCCTACAAAGGAGTCCCAGTGCCCAGATCCCTCCAAGGACAGCACCACGAATGAGAACGGAGCCGACGACGGAACCGAAAGGGTAGGTATCAGTGCCGACGGTTCCACGATCCAAGCTCCGGCTCCGAACTCCAGGGATGAGTTGAAGGAGGAACCAATGCAGAGACAAGTGGAGCCGAACCCTGATGAGGGGGGCTGGATAACATTTTAGCCAGGGCCTGCGATTTTAGGAGCCTGCTCACCACTCTCTCCAAATCATGGTCAGATAGTCTAGAAGACCGAGAAGAGTGGGTTCGGTGACTTTGCTCTGACTGTAACAGAGGCGACCCCGGAGCCGAGTGTATCGACTCTAGGGATGGAGACCTACAGTGTTTTCGACTCCCTGACGGTTCCGACACCAGAGTCGGGGCCGAGTGGGAGATAGGTACTTCGGTTCCAGTCGGGACAGAAGTTGACTGGGAGATAGATACTTCGGTTCCAGTTGGAGCCGAAGTTGAAGTGGACGCCACACCCGATGACGGCTCCGAACTGGGAGCCGGTGGCTTTGTTGGCTTAGAGGGTTTCACTGACTGAATCTTAGCCGGTGACCCTTCAGGTCTGAGCAAACCCCTAAGGATTAGCTTATTCCTATGCTCCTGCAGGACTCTTGGACTAAAGGCGTGACACACCGAACAAGAGTCCTGCAGGTGTAGGGCGCCCAAACTGTAGACATAAGAAGTGTGACCATCTGTCAGTGACATCTTCTGACAGCATGAGTCACACTTCTTGAATCCAGATACTTTTGTATCTTTGGACATACCTGTAAATGGAAAAAAACAATTTACAGAGAAAAAGTAACAAAAGGGAAATAGGTAACTAGTAAAAACACACACACTCAACACAAGTTACCACACCCTAACAGCGCACATGCTCTGTTATCTAAGAAAAAGTAATTAGCCTACTAATCTACCACAATTTCTAACAATAAAATATTACATAAAATCTTGAAACAAGGATTAGCCTCTAACTAAAAACGGCTACCTTGAAGAATAGAAACAGGGGTGGGGGGGGGACTCTCTAACAAGAAAACGAGTTTTCAATGGAAGGAGACTAAATACAAATAGCTAACTGCGACTACTGAAAGTACACTAACTATCTTAAACACCAACTATAATATAAAATATTTTTATACAAAGACAATAAAATTGAAAAATATGACCTGAGCCAGTAAAAGCAACCTCGTAGCAGAAGCGGCAAATGAGATCTGGGTATCTAGCACCAGGCATTATGGGATATAGGGGGGCCTCGAGCCAGTAAGTAGCTCTCAAGCTTTTGAAGATGGCCGTGTCGGAGCCGAGGATCAGCTCCGAACCCAACCAGCAAGAATGAAGGCAAGATAGACAACTTAACATCAAAGGTTACAAAGTTTCCAAAGGCATGATGGCAGCTCAATCACCAATAACATTCAGTGAAAAACATCATTATATAGTCCTATTTCTTCTTAACGAAGGCTCTGCATTGCATCAGTACCTGGTCTGTATGTTCCCACAGACTCATTTTCCTTTATTATGTTAAGACCAAGGAACATGAAAACTAACAAATCCCAATGAACAGTGAGGAGGATGAAAGTGCTAATCATATTGAAATCTGAACGGGCTTGTTAAGATGTGTTTTTTTGCACAAATGTAATATACTACTACTTTACTTTAATTTAATCACAAGGTAAAATTCCAGGCAAGGAATCTTATAGGCAAGAGGGAACCCCGTTCAGCATACCCTGAACTATGATATCAGCAAAACTCCCTCTAGATTTAGAATGTACATTCAAATACAGATCCAACTTGTAACGCTTTACAAGGGTGTGAAAAGAAGGCAGTGTTATGGCCTCACCCACATCATTAGCATAGACTTTAATTAAAATGGTGCTGAACAGCAGCAGCAGGTCTAGTGAAATGTGAACTGTCCAGAAATAGATTTATTTTCAAATTTATAACAGAAAATAATGTGTTAAGAAAGCAGACTATCCAACTTGTCCTGTGCAAAAAGAAAAACAAAATAGTAATCATTTATGAAAGGTTGTATTCTAGAAACATAGGAATATGTCTGCCTATGAGGCTCTATGGTATGTAAAGTATTGACATCCAAATTTTGAGTATACTGTACAAAAAAAGGCAATCAGATGTTATGGTTGAGCAGAATGTATGACATAGCCTTTGGCATAAAGAAATGATTACTGATAGCTAGACCCACATGTTTATGAAAAAAAAAGTATAAGACTTTAAGGGCATAACTGCTAGCTATGAACAAAACTGTCTTCCAAGAGAGAATCCTGCAAGGAACAGAGTACATCATTTAAAATGGATGTTTAGTGACAGCTTCTGAGGCAAAATTAAGATCCCAAGGAGGGCAGTGATCCCTTCTTGGGATCTCAGCTGAAGGGTACCTTTACAAAACAAGTCAACTGTAGGTAATAAAACCTGGGATTCACTGAAAGAGACACAGAAAGGACTGAAAATCAAACTTTCATCAAACATGCTATGGCCTAGTCAAATATGTGTGATAAATACTGTAACAGCACTGTCAATTTAACTCGAAAGAAGAGGCATCCTTAGCTTGCCACCAAAAAAATACTCCTTCTGGCCTCATTCAAAATCTTGACCACTAACTTAGAAACTATAAACTGTTAAGAATGAAAACCCCAGCCTCCAGTCTGAAAGCAGCTTTAGGTGAAGAACCTTTACTTTCTTCAATGAAAGGAAATCTTCCCGTAAAGGTAAAAACAGATATTAAGAAACATGTTGACAAAGATGGCATGCATGGAGTTTGAGCTGCTAAACAGAATAATATAGATTTGTAAACATTTTGTCTATGCCCACAATTTAATTCTTTTCCCTGAAAAATGCCAATCATTGAAAAATATGCCCCAACCATACTCCAGTTATGGACTGTTATGATGAACTAACAAATCTCTCCTCTCCATGTCTAAAATAAGTAATTCAGCTGGAGATTCCCTATATTCCCACCAAGTTAAAAACTGGAACTATATCCCATTGCAAATAAAACAGACAGACAAGACACACATCTTCAAGTTACGACTAAGACAATATCAAAATAAAAAATTGGCTCTGCTCATGGCTAGAATAAATTTCATGGTCACACTTGCTACCTTTTCTTCATATACTCACCCCCCACCCCCTTTTCTCCATCAGGCCAGAAAAATATTCACTAAATCACCAGGGTAGCTTTGTTTATTTAAATTTAATCAATTGCATGCTGTAAATGAGAAGACTCAATCTCTTCTCTCTACTTATATCAAACACTTTTCAATGCCTGGCCATGAAACAATTGGTCTTCCAGGTGGGGAAGTTAAAGATTTATGTATTTTGGGTAGTAAATAAAGTACTTGTTTACATGGGTCCTTGACCATAAGATGTTTGGCTGTATTGGGTGATATAATCCCTTCCTCAACTGCATTCTGCAAAAATGCATCAATCTCCTTTTTAAATGTAGGAGTAGGTCTATGCCCATATACATGTAACATTTTGAATCCGACCATTGGCGAAGACCCTCTTGGATATAATAATCCATATCCAAAATAACCACGGCACCACCTTTATCTGCCTGAAGAATAGCTATTTTATTATTATTATTGAGCTCCATCAGGGCCTTCCTTTCTACCTCATTGATATTATCGTGTAGTATATCACTGGTATATGGTGGAAAATGTAAGTCTCTGAGCACTGCCTGTTGAAATGCAGCTACATGGGTATTAATAGGGGGTTGAAATGTAGATTTAAGAAAACGGAATTCAGTTGATCTTTGAGAGTTACTGTTATCTTTATCTGAAAAGAATATTTTGAGGTTAAGACAACGGCAAAACTCTAATAAATCAGTGACTATCTGGTATTGATCACAGAAAAAACTCGGTATAAATCCCAAGCCTTTATTTAAAATCTTTTGTTGATCCACAGTTAGAACAGTTTTGGAAAGATTAAGAACATTATTGAACACATTCTCATTTATTTCAAGAGCACTTGTATCAACCCATCTATTGAGTCCATATCCAGGCCTTTTTGAATGTTTGCGCTCACCTCTGCGTTTGGTTTTCCTCCTAAAGGGATGGGAACATTACTTTTCTTTTTGGCTGGTGAACTAACTGATGGTACACCTTCACTGTCGGTAAGAGAAGACTCCTTGCCCAAGGTACTGGTATACATATGGTCTTTACGTTTGAGAATAGATCTAGGCCTTTTTCTTGTCTCCACCCTACCATTACCCATAGACATATCCTTGAAGCTAACTGATCTTTGAATTTCAAAGGGACGTCCATGACTGTAGTCTGTAACGTCCCTAGTGAATTTTTTAATTTTCCTTTCTTTCGTTAATTTATCATATTGAGTAAGTTCTTTAGAAAGATTCATGACCATGGTTCCATAGTTACTGTTAGACTCAAATTTTTTACATTTTGTACTAAGATCCTTAACTTCTGCTATATTGATGTCTATTGCTCTTTCATAATAGTCAGCCAGTATTTTTACCAATCTCATAGAGCCTTCCTGTACTGCCTCATTCCATTCCTCCGTCAGCCTCTGTTCAGATCTGCTGACCATCGGTTTTAACCTAATCCGAAGTCCCCTGGGGACTAACTTTTTGAATAAATAGGCTTTAAATAGCCTATGGTGCCATATATTGACACGTAATCCTTTGAGGGCTTTTTCTAAATTAAAGAAAGCTGACTGACATTCATCATGTGAAAGAGAAGAATTTCCATTATTCATGTTGTTGCTTGGGATGGAATCAAGCCCAAAAACTTTGATATCCTCCCGATCAGCACACAACCCCTCTAAAATATTATCCAAATCCATGCTTTTAAAAATAACTCACCGTGGGGTGAACTTATATGAATTAACCAAAGTTTGCAAGGAATGTATATAGATATAGCAGGGCAGAAGACAAGAAAAAGACCATACTATATTGCTGGGCCAAGGCCAACACGATTAATACTAAGTTAGGTATGTCAAATAATTAAACCGTAGTTACCAATCAACTAAATACCAGTACCTCCAACTAAAAAGCCGTATATACTTGTGATGTACTCAACAAGGTTTGTAAGGAAGTCTGTAAATGTCAACAAAACCAAATAATGAAATTATAAAACTGAAGTAGTAAGGGGGACAGTATCCATGTACCCAATGTGTTTAGTTAAAACTAACACCTACAGGTAAGCATATAGTATCCCACTGGATATTTGTATACCGGCATAGGTATAGTATATATTCTTATTTGTTGTATCAAAGTAGAGTACGCCCATATATGTCAGCATAAACTCCTGAACGACGTAATGCATACAAATACATTCCAGACCCCAGATCAGACAAATAGTCATATACCATTGTAATGGGCTACTATTAAGTAAACAGTATAAATGTACTAAGCGTCACTACCAAGACAGCAGTGGTCCCAGCTCTGCATCACAATTATGTCCATAGGTTCATAGAAGGTTACTAGGCTAATGGCCATAGAACCCATACAAGCCTAGCCACATTTATCCCAAGTTGCCCCCGTTGTCAGTAGTTAGGTTTTGTAGACTCAAGGGTCTATTGTAGTTAATACCGACTTCTTTTGTCCAACAGGAACATGGGCGTCACCCCAGGAGTGAATTTGTGGTCACACATCCATTGATCTAGGTTGCGTTTGAAGAGGGTCAGGAAGGGGCTTTGTTTCACATGAATTGGAAGCTTGTTATAGAGAAAGGATAATCTCTGGAAGATGTATCTATATCTCCAGCATGAGCTGCTCATGTCAGAGCATAGGTTAAGATCCCTGGAGCGAGTGACCCTCATGCAGTTTGATTTAAGAATGTGCAGCATTTCCATCAGAGCTGGGTCAGAGACTTCCCTGTAAGCTAGGTACAGGTCACCCCTTAACAACCTGTAGGAGACACTATACAGTTACAGGGTTTGAGTTCTCTGCATAAGACTAGTATTGTGTACCCTGTAATTTCTTGGTGAGAAACTTCTGTGGTCTCTCCAAGTGTTGCAGGTGTCTGTAAAAGTACAGTGGATATAAAAGTGTACATACCCCTGTTAAAATGCCAGGTTTTCATAAGAGAAAAAAATGAGACCACAATAAATCATTTCAAAACTTTTTCCACCTTTAATGTGACCTATAACTTGTACAATTCAATTGAAAAACAAATTTGTTGGGGGAAAAATATAAAAAATAAAAAATGTACAATAAACTGGTTGCATAAGTGTGCACACCCTTAAACTAATACTTTGTTGAAGCACCTTTTGATTTAATTACAGCATTCAGTTTTCTTGGGTACACACCTGCCATCAATTAAAGAGACGCTGATTAACCCCAAATAAATTTCAGCTGTCCTAGTAGGATTTTCCTGACATTTACTCAGTTGCAAAAGCCATGGTCCGCAGAGAGCTTACAGACCATCAAAGGAATCTCATTGTTGAAATGTATCCGTCAGGAGAAGGGTACAAAAAAAATTCCACAGAAAAATTGAAGAAAAGACAAGATGAAAACTGGTCAGGGAGGCTGCCAAGAGATCTACGGCAACACTGAAGGAGCTGGAGGAATTTCTGGCAAGTACTGGTTGTGTACTACATGTGACAACAATCTCCCATATTTCTCCATATGTCTAGACTATGGGATAGGGTTGCAAGACGGATGACTTTTCTTACACAGAAAAACATCCAGGCCCGGATAAAATTTGCAAAACTATACATCGTCTCCCAAAAGCATGTGGGAAAATGTGTTATGGTCTGATGAGACCAAGGTTGAACTTTTTGGCCACAATTCCAAAAGGTACGTTTGGCGCAAAAACAACACTTTGTATCACCAAAAGAACACCATCCCCACGGTGAAGCATGGTGGTGGCAGTATCATGCTTTGGGGTTGCTTTTCTTCAGCTAGAACTGGGGCTTTAGTCAAGGTGGAGGGAATTATGAACAGTTCCAAATGGCAGCCACTTTTCGCCCAAAACCTTCAGGCATCTGCTAGAAAGCTGAAGATGAAGAGGAATTTCACCTTTCAACATGACAATGACCCCAAGCAAAAATCTAAATCAACAAAAGAATGGCTTCACCAGAAGAAAATTAAAGTTTTGGAATGGCCCAGCCAGAGCCTGGACCTAAATCCAATAGAAAATCTGTGGGGTGACCTGAAGAGGGCTGTGCACAAGAGATGCTCTCTCAATCTGACAGATATGAAGTACTTTTGCAAGGATGAGTCGGCAAATATTGCCAAGTCAAGATGTGCCATGCTGATAGACTCCTACGCAAGAAGACTGAATGCTGTAATTAAATCAAAAGATGCTTCAACAAAGTATTAGTTTAAGGGTGTACATGCTTATGCAACCAGCTTATTGTACGTTTTTTATTTTTTCCCCTAACAGATTTGTTTATTTTTCAATTGAATTGCACAGGTTATAGATCACATTAAAGGTGGGAAAAGTTTTGAAATGATTTAATCTGGTCTCATTGTTTTATATCACAAAAACCTGGCATTTTAACAGGGGTGTGTACACCTTTTATATCCCCTGCACATGCAAAAAGGAGCATTGTACACAATTATTAGTCAGATGAGGGCCAAGTATAATAGAATTAAAATACCCTTAGATCTAGATGAAATGCCTTTACTTATAAGATGTGCCACATAGAAGGATTTCCTTACTACTGTGTGGCACATTATGGTCAAAGTTCAGATTGCTGTCAAGCTGAATACCCAGATCATGTACCACTGGGTCTACTCCTAGGGGTTGCTGTCTATAATGTAATTAGCAGGTATGTCATCACCCATGAGTAAGGTGTTGGGCTGTATGGCAAACAACTCCACTAAGTCCAGGTATGCTGTATGCTTTTTTTCTGTTTCATGGTGGGGGAGCTATATGCTAGCTATGATGTGGTAGGGGGCTTTGCCTGTAGTTGATTGGACATGTAGTAGCTCAAGACAGTCATACTGATCGACCAGTCTAGAGGTGTACTTATCCTTAATGAAGATGGATACACCTCCTCCTTTGGTTCTTTCATGCTCAGTTTGTGGTCTGAACGTATGGAAGGCATTGTAGCCATACATGACCAGGGGGCTTTCTGCACCTTTGAACCATGTCTCGGTGACTGCACAGACATCAGTATCTTCCAAAGTAAGGAGTGCTTCCAGGAAGTGCAGCTGTTTGTTTAGACTCAGCATTAAGCAATAGTACCCTGAGTTTATTTAGAGAGGATTTTGTTATGTTGAGAGGTTGGTTATTTTGACACTGACTAAAAAAAGCATAATGGGGTGGATAATGCCTTTGCCAGTATCTGAAAGCCTACAGGAGGCAGATGCAGACCATCTATGGCAAAGCAACATGGCCTGTCGACCATGTCTTCCCAGGATGACAGATAGTGGTTCCCCCTGGACTGACACCAGAAGCAATTGTTATGTTAAAGTCAATCATTTTTTGTTTGTATTGTGGCATCATCCTTGGAGAAGGCATAATGCTGCTTATGGCTAGACTTATATCTGCCTGTGACACATAACCTGAGAGCTCAGTCATGTGTCTGTTCATATAGTCCAGTGAGGTACGTCTCAAATCATTCACCCTAACACAAACTATGACGGAATCATACTGGTACTTGTAGCTCAGTGACTTGATTGCTTGAGTGACTTGATAGATTCTGGCACATGACAGGCAGCTAACAGCCTACTGAGGGAAACATCCATCTGTCTCACAATGGAATCACCTATGACCAATACATTAGCTTTTCTAGTGTTACACCTTATAGGCTTACTTGGTGAGACACTGGCATGTGTGTTATTATGTGTTGTGGTTGTTTTTTTGCATTATGTGTGTGAGTGGTTTCCTTTGGTAAGCCTCTGATCTTTTGGTAAGTTACTAGTGAGTACCTCCACATATGTGGGTTTATGTGTCATGTCCTTATTTAGTCAGGGAAGTATGTGTGTGCTGACAACCTGTTTGGCATTCGATTTGTCCTTATGTGATAGTCTTGCCTCCAATTTCATAGTGTAACTACATCTCTCACATAAAGTATCTGCTTGTTTCAGGAGTAAGTTGTTTGCAGAATACATGAGATAATTGCTACATTGCTTCAAGATGCCATGACTATCAGGCTGGCCAAAGAGACGGTGGGAAACTGCCCATCCATGATAGCAGACTCTTACTATATGTTTTATTAGGGAAAGGAATGGGTTAATTTGACAAGACTGTGTTTGTAGCACCGAGACTACAAGAAGGACCTAAACTTTGTGTAGGATAAGGATGATCAATAAGGCAAAACTGCTCAATGAGCAACTGAGTTGTTCCTAGAGCAGCAGAAAAACTTGGAAGGGTTTCACTGACAGCTGTTCAGGGAAAAAATGAGCTTCTAAGCTTTTTAATCTGTAAAGGGCACTGCTAACTGACTCTGCATGAACAGCAGAATGGCACAAACAGAAGGCTTAAATATGAGCAAAAATAAACAAGTTTTAAGCTAACTACCAATGTGGAAAGCACACAATAAGCTTTCTCCAGCAATCACCAACTCAAACAGGTTATATCAGCACACTTCTGCCACAAGGGTGCAGAAAAAAACATTCTTAATGTAGTTTATGAAGGCTTGAAATCTTTGTAGAAAATACAAAGACCCAGAAACTCACTGTATATTTAAGTATCACCGAAGAGACAATTTAACCAATGAAAAAACATGTGAAATGAAATGTGCAGCCTAGATAATTTAAATGTCTACATCTGACATAGACCAAAAACACCATGTCAAGCAGATGTCTTACAACAGAAAATAAAGTGGAGCAGATAAAACAGAAAATGAGTCTATCTGCAAGTCACAGACAAAAAAAATATAGGTTTACTTTCCTCTTCTAGCAGGGAATCACCATCAGTGCTTTAATTTATGAAGGCTTGAAATCTTTTTAGAAAAGCAACATCCCAGAAACTTACTGTGTATTTAAGTATCACTCAAGAGACAATTTAACCAATGAAGAAACATGAAGTGTGCAGCCTAGATAATGTTAAGTGTGTACCTCTCACATACAACAAAAACACCAGGCCAAGCAGATTTCTTACAACATAAAATAAAAGGGAGCAGGTAAAACAGAAAGCAACTCAATTAGCAAGTCTCAGAGAAAATAAGGAAGAAGAGTGAAAACTTTGCAAAAGAAACACAGACAACCTGATTTCAGAAAAGCATTTGAGGTTAGTCTTCCTGATTCTGGTAATAAGGTACTAGAGGAAGTAGCAGAAATCAGCAAAACCAACTCAAATTGTTTTCTGAAATCAGGTTGTCTGTGCTTCTTTTGCAAAGTTTTCAGTTTTCTTCCTTTTTTTACTTTTTAGAGCAACTGAATGAAAAGTGTATTAAAAAAATCTTTGTTACTTATTTTTTCTTTTTTTTACTTTTTAGAGCAACTGAGTAAAAAGCATTCTTTATTTAAAAATCTTTTTTTACTTACATTTTTATGTATTACTTTTTAGTTTTAAAGTAAAATACAACAGTAATTCTGTGTTTATGTAGATGTATCAAAATTTATTAAGAATAATCAATCAATATTACCCTAAATGTTTATTGACTAAGTGGTACAGGAATGTAGGTGGTAAGTCAGCAATGTAGGCAACACCTACACCCAGTGGGAAAGAATCATTATGCAGTAGAGTGTACTTCAGTATGCTGGACAGCTCAGTGCATCAAAGAACTGTGTGTGTGTAGGCAATGGTGTAGGGAGAGGCAACAGCAGGCAGCATCTATAGCCAGTGGGAAACGATCATTGCACAATACACAGTACTTCCGCACCCTAGACAGCTCAGATACAGGAATGGCAAGCAATAAGAGGCAGTGGGAACCAATCATTACACAATACACAAAACTTTAACACCCTGGATAGCACAGATGCAAGAACATCAGCCAATAGGAGGAGTGCAACAGAGCCATGTTTTTACATATATATATATTATATTATATATATATATATATATATATATGTTTACTTTCCTCACCCAGCAGCGAATCATCAGCAGTGTTTTAGTTTATGCAGGCTTGAAATCTTTTTAGAAATAAATAAGGCCAAGCAGACTTCTTACAAGAGAAAAGAAAATGGAGAAGATAAAACAGAAAGCAAATCTATTAGTAAGTCACAGACAAAAAATATAGGTTTACTTTTCACAAACAGCAGGGAATTAAAATATGTGCTTTAATTTATGATGGCTTGAAATCTTTTTAGAAAAGACAAAGGCCCAGAAACTCACTGTGTATGTAAGTATCACTCGAGAGACAATTTAACCAATGAAGAAACATGTGAAATGTGCAGCCTAGATAGTTTGTGTCTACTTCTCATATACAATAAAAAAAACAGTCCAAGCAGATTTCTTACAACAGAAAATAAAATGGAGCAGGTAAAACAGAAAGTAACTCTTATCAGCAAGTCACAGACAAAAAATATGGGTTTACTTTCCTCACTCAGCAGCGAATCATCAGAAGCATTTCAGTAAAAGCACTATACAACACTCTCATTAGGCAAAACCAGCAGGAACGGTTCTAGATGGATGGTTGTGTCCTCAACTTTTTATTCTTCCTGTGTCAAGACATGGAGGTACAGGTTACAAAGGGATACAATTTTCCCCTGCAAATAGTGATAATAATGAATGCTACTATCCTGGGCATTTGCGTGTTTTAGATATCCAGGAAGATACTACTTCCTTCAGTGACTGATGTCCATGAAATGACATGCAAAAAGATGTCCCAAACATAGGTAGAGTGAACCATGGTAATATGTGGTTTGTATATGATCTCTGCTATAATGTGTGCTCCTAGCACAGGTGATGCCTAATTCTAGGTGATAATGCATGTGTATCTCTCTTTAAGCATTTATTTGGCATGGGACCACACTTGGTGAATAATGGATTCTGGGATGGCATGTTATACATATTTTGCCTTCCATGTCCTGTGCTATGCATTTGAGACTGACATTATCTTAGTTAATATAATAATTTATTTATTTGTTGATTTACTTGCCTTCTTATTTGTTTGTGTATTGGTATTTATGATGCAGAAGGGTAATTTCCTGGAGCATGAGAGGAAATCCCCTTACTGTTTTTCCTGTTTTCTGCTGAGGAAATGCAGGGGAAAGAAACCATGAAACAGGTTGGTAAAATAAGGTAAGGAAAGGAAAGGGAGACAGAAGTAATGAATGAAATGTTTTTGAAATGAATGAAAAAGTAGTACAATAGAGAATCGATTATCTGAACTAATTGTGAGCTATCGTAGTTCGGATAATCAAACTGTTCAAATAATCAAACATATAATTGAACCGAATTAAAAAAAAAACTTCTAAAATCTTGTTTTTTCTGCACGGAGGGAATACACTTTTCAGCCATTCAGCAATTCCAGTGGACAATAAAGAAAATTTTCACACACAAGTGGGCTACAAGCTCAAGAAACACACACAAGTGAATATGTACAATATTTACATATTCAGACTTCATGATTTTTTCTTACCAGAAAACTTTGGAATGCTACATTTGGATAATCAATGTTTTGGATAATTGACATTCGGATAATCAACTGTCTACTGTAGTGACAGTACTCAGTGAAGGGTTGTCTGTGGAAGTATTTTTGCATTTAGAAAGTCTGCAAGAACAATCATAATTTCAGTCCAAAATGGCTTGGGATGCTATAGTGGAGCAAGCCATTTTGGAAACTTGAGGGGAAACTACAACTTGCATGATTCTCAGCATGTGTTAAATTAAAGAAAGAAATGAAAAAGCAGATGCCATTTGTTATTTCAGGTGTCATAAATGAGTGGCGGTACATCACATCACATAGAAGCCAAAAAAGAACACCAGAGGAGCATACTAGTGATACAGAATAAAATTTCCTATGCAGAGGCATCAGATAACTAAACATAGTGGGCAGAAACAGGTAGGAGAATGTAGTTTGTGACCTTAAGATTAAAGAGAAATGGGCTGCCACTCAAGAGGCAACTTTTTTGTGGGGAAGGGCAAAGGGATACAGAAAGCTGAAGTTAAAGAACAGGAAGACATTCCTTGTAGGGAATGGACACATGCACAGCATTTCTTCTGAAGCCTTGGGGTTTATTTAAGTACAAAGATTCTGGAATTATAAACCAGACTGCCATGAACAGAATGACCATGTTTCTGCAATTTTAAACAAAGGAAGAATGAAAAAACAAAACAAAAAAAAATGGCTTAATATTGCATTTAAGAGGTTTCTGAAAAAGACTGTGGATGATATAGGTATATGGAATATGTCATATATTTAAAGGCTGCAGGATATCTATTTAAGGACTTTAAAAATGTACTTTAAAATGTCTGTAAACAATGAGATCAAGTGGGTCATCTGAAGGAAAATAAAATGTACTAAATGAGGGATTAAGCAATTTTTTAGTGAACTGTGATATAAATATATATAAAAGCGGTTTATTTTACCTGAAAACATGGAGCAAATCAGATTTTTTGAAAACCTCTGAGATGAACAGCTACATGGTCTCCCTTCCTTTCCTCATTCAGTCTGTTTTTACCATTGGTGTCAGTTCTTTCACTGAGAAACTACACAGCAAAAGATATGTAAATTCATGGAAACTAGAGATTCAAGGAGTGAAGCTATAAATGCTAGTGTACAATAAAATAGTTATGAATCTCCACAATTTTAACAAATTTATGACTTCAGAGGAGGAAAAAAATTAATGGCTACAAATATTTTTTTCTCTCCCCCCCCCAAAAAAAAAAAAAAAAAGTTTTACTCCAAAGCAAGTACAGTGTGCATGAAGGAAGTTGAATAGCACAGATAAATTGAAAGGCAATGCTGTGAATTTGTTATTCTGTAAAATGTTGACAGTTACAGCAAAGAGACTTTTTGAGCAATCTGCAGGTTCAAGTGTTAAAAAAAACTCTTAAATGTTTTGTACAGTCATAAGGAAATGGTATACACAGAAGGATTGGGATTAGTCAGGGAGCAGATTTGATAGACTACATTTATTTGCCATTCTAAACTGTTTCTAAGAGTCAGGAATAAAGCAGAAGAAATAAAACTTCCCCTTTAGGATGTTGTTTCCATATATGTTAATATGGCCTATATGCCAGAGCCCCAATATAAACCAATCTTAATGATCTGGTACAAATCTCACAGTCAGCATTTATGTTTTATGTAGGTTATTGCAACTTTGTAAAACAACTTTGGTGGTAGACCAGAAAAAGTTAAGATGGCTTTAGACCTGAAGACTTGCACTTGAGAAAAAATGGAGGAAGAACAGACAAGACTAAATGGGAAAAGCAGTTACTTGATGTAGACTATATGCAAGCAGATTAGGTGAAACTCTGCTTCATCTGCATACTAGACAGTAAGGAAAAATCAAGTGCAGATGCTATCTTTTAATTCACAGCCTTGCAGACAAGATGTACTGGCACAGATTGTGATGCTGATCCAGATCCTAGAGTCCATGAATAAAAATCTTAGTGAGGGACTTATAGGCCATCCTGTTTGCTATAGCTTCACAATTTGATGAGCACTCTCCCCAAAGTATTGATTTGATTTAAACAATTTAAATTGCCTGATTTCTGATCAACTTTGATTGCAGATGTTTGCATGTATGCATAAATTATATGATTCATTTAAAGTATTTGCAATTAATATTGAAACAAGTATTTTCACTTTTTGTCAGCAATTTACATCAAATTCCTTTTGTGTGTATATATATATATATATATATATATATATATATATATATATATATGTTCTATTTGTCAACAATGTGGAAAATGAATGTTTTATTTTGACTATTTAACTACTGATGGTAAAGTCCTCCTTCTTATAGCTCATGCAATAAGTTTTGGGAACTTTCTCCCCAGATCCCCTCTGTAAAAGCAGAGTTACTACTCTGAAGAAAAATATAATTAATTAATTAATTAATTAATTAAAATAAATAAGCAAGTTCATTGTATATCAGATTCTTAGCCTTGCAAGTTATGACATTCATGCATCATCCTATCTCGGTTTCTGATCCCTGTTATACTTAAGTGCCTTTAAGGCATGAAATGTAAAAGTTCTCCCTGACACATGTTTTCTGAAAGTGTTGTGAAGGCACAATGATAAAAGTTATCTCTGGTGGCTAGTGTCCCCCCATCTCACATTTTTTGAGTTATCCCACATCTTTGAAGTTTTCCCTGGGGGCTAGTGGCTCTCTGACCCAATGCTACAGGTTTTGCTGATCAGTCTAAGGATGTGTGAAAGTAAGACAGCTGCCCCAATCCCTGCAAGACACATTCATTCCATAAACATACTAACACACACCCCCCACACACACACACCTAATGTACTCCCTTGATAATCCTGCTACTGTGACCTCCCAGGCAGACACACACACACACACACACGCACATGCAGCCCCTCACATACATACATATATGCATTCACGCATGTGCACGCACACACATATACACACACACACACACACACACACACCCTCTAACACAATCTAACCATTAAGCTCCCCAGCACTTAACTCAACTGTGGCTTTTAGACCACGAGTGGCCATGCTAACTTACTTAGCTAAGTAATTATCTGAATCATTCAGCTGCATAACTAACTTACTGCAGGCAAGTCTGGGGGAGAGCACATGACAAATTAGCATATGCCTCTCCCCTGGAATGCCATATTAGAATATAGCACTGTCACGGAAAAAGACCACCATGGTGCTGTATGTCCAAGCTGTCTCTGAATCATAGAAAGTTACCACGAGGTATACATTTCATGTACATCTCATGGTAACTTTTCTGAACTTTGGCTTTGGTGTTATTTATTTAATTATTTTCTACTTTTTATTTTTGTATATGGAGTGATATAAAGGGTGCATACATAAGGATCCAATAGAAGCAGAATCTGAGTTGTTAGTTAAATTTATTTTTTCTATTTTTATGAAATTCATGATATAATCTGATAAGATAAGGTATTATATATTATAAGGCAAAAAAACTGATGAATGGAACTGATTTATAATGCAGTTCATTATATTTTTTATTCACATGTACCAGATTGCAAGACTGATACAGGGAGCTGAGATCTTGGTAGAGAATGTGCTGAGCAGGAAAAAAGAAGTCATTTACTCATCATAATGTTCCATGTGTGTTGTCCATCTTCACCTTCATTGTTACTAGGTTGGGTTCAGATCCAATCCTCGGATCCATCTCAGCCTTTATTTTCAAGCTCGAGGCTCTCTGCCAGCTCATGGCTAAATCCCTATCCCAGCATGCACAAGAAACCTCCCCAGATCCTGTTTGAACAAAATATAAGGCTATGAGCACTTGCATGAAAAAAAATAGAGACTGAAGAAGAAGGTCAGAGGTCAAAGTAATCCAATTGTATAAACTTGGTCATCTAGAAGCAAAGAAAGGAAGGGGGAAAGGAGGGCGGGATGTAAGAATGAAGGCAAACATTGACAACACAAATGGAACATTATGGTGAGTACATAAATTCTTTATGTGTTGTTGTCCTATCACGCATAGAAATGTAAGTATGTAGGCTTTATTGACAAGGCTTGTAACTCTGAAACCCTTCTAGAAGAGGTGATTGCTATCAAGAAAATTGTTATCCAGGTCAAAAATTTGAGTTCACAAGACATTGCTGGTTCAAAAGGAGGAAAAATTATGTGGGATAGGGCGAAATTTAAGTCCCATGGTGTTGGAGGGTCTCTGATAGGTGGTCTTAATAACAAGGTACCCTTAAGAAAAGCTTTGTATAGTCTATAAGACATTATGTTGGAGCTGGAATCTCCTAAATGAAAACTGGAAATCACTGCTAGCTGAACTCTAACAGTAGGTGCAGTAGCACCGTCATTGAACAGTTTTGCTAGGAAATCTAGAATGAAACTCACTAGAGCTGAAAAGGGGTCAATGTGGTTAGGAGTAGCCCATAAGGAGAATATTTTTATATATCTTCCTTGTTGAAGCCTTATGAGAAGAGATTAGAATGTGTTTAACTAGAGATAATAGGTTTGGAAACCTGGCTATTGTTGGAAATGGAGCAGCCAAGCTGTCAGTTTGAAGGTCTGAAGGGATGGATGAAGCATTCCTGACGCATGAGTCAGAAGGTCTGAAACTGGGTCCAGAATCCATGGCTACTCCCAAAGATGAGGCCACAGGAAGGAGAACCAGATTTGACAAGGCCAGGATGGAGCGATTTGTATCAAGTCCCTTCCCAAGCAACTGGCTTTCTATAGCACTTTGGGAATTAGTGGAAAAGGAGGCCTGGGAGCCAATCGTGAACAAGTGCATCCCTTGGAGACTCCCCTGGAGGGGGGATAAGGGTAAAGTAGCTGCTGCATTTGGCATTCATGGATGTTGCAAAAAGGTCACAGCAATGCTGGCCCCATTTTTGGAACATCTTTTCTGCTACTTCCTACTTTAGTGACCACTCGTGAGACATCAGAATCGCACTGCTGAGTCTGTCGCTATCACACTGGATTTCCCCGGGATGTGCATTGCTATCAGAAAACATTGGGAGGAGGTTGCCCACTGCCATACTTTCAGAGTCTCTCAACAAAGGGTACAAGATCTGGTTCCTCCTTGTTTGTTTATGTACCATACAACTGACATGTTGTCTGTTTTGATTGCAATAGTTTCTAGTGGAAGAGAGTCCTGGAATGCTTGCAATGCTAAAAGCACCACTCTCATCTTTAGAACATAAGTGTGCCTCATGATCCTGCCGGGTGCCTTGGACTGTCTTTCCCAGATAATGCCACCCCACCCTATCTGAGAAGCATTTGTGGTCACTGTGGCCACTGGTTGGGGGAATACGAATGGTCGACCTAGAATCACATGAGTGGATCAAAGCCACCAGCGAAGATCCTTCTTGCAAGTTTCTGTTATTATTTTGTGAGACATTGGCAGATCTTGCATCGACCACTGAGTGGATAGCAACCACTGATGTCTCAAGTGAGCCACTACTGCTACCATACATTTGGTGAACACTCTGGGGGCTGTAATGAGGCCAAAGGGCAGAGCTCAAAATTGGTAGTGACTAGCTCCCAACCAAAAGTACAGGTGCCTCCTGGATCACCTGTCCATTTTTATGTGATAGTACGCATCCTGGAGATCTATAGAGCACCTCCAGTTGTCTTGTCCCAGGAATGGGAATATCGACTGCAATGTTACCCACTGGAACTTGGTCTTTTTTACTGATTTGTTCAGAATGCTGAGATCTAGAATTGGTCTCCAGTCCCCTGTTTTCTTTGGAACTAAAAATAATCTTGAGTAAGCTCCAGATCTTACTTGGTCTGTGGGGAATCTTTGGATGACTCTTTTGTCTAGCAACTTTTGAATTTCTAGAGTTTCTCATTCCTTTTGACTAGGTGGGACATCTGGAACCTTTTTTGTCTTGGGAACAGGAAGGGAAAAAGAGATGGTTTAACCTCTGGATATGGTGCTGTGAACCCATCTGTCATTTGTCACATGTTGCCAGGACTATAGGTACAAAGATAGGTGACCCCCAACTGCCTCCAGAGCTGGACAGTTGGGCCTCCATTCAGGAGCACTGAAAGGGCCTACCAAAGAAAGATTCTCTGTCGTGTGGTCAGTGTCTTCCATTATTACTTCCTCCTCTGCTTCTGGGAGAAGTTTCATCACATGTGTCCTGAAAAGATCTTTGTGATTTCTGGAACCACATTTTACCACTACCTCTCTGACCTTTGGGATAAGGTGTAGTAGGTATGTAAAATGGACTCCTATGGCAGACAGAGTCTTTCCTTTCTGTTCACACTGGTGAGTGTGTCTTTTACTTTAGGTCCGAATAAGGATGAGCCACCAAACGGGGCATTTATAAAGGAAGATTTAAAGGGCTCCGCAAAGTCACACAAGCGCATCCAAGAATATCTCCTTAGGGAAATTCCAGAAACTGTTGCTCTTAGGGAAATTCCAGAACCTATTGCTCTATTTGCCCCGTCTGCTTAATTTTGTTTATTAGAACTAGCCAGTTTTCTAGTTTCAGCACTCAGATCTGTTTCTTTGAGCTCAGCACTTGTTCAGAACTCATTGTAAGCACTAAATAAGCTACAAATTACTACAGCACTCAACTTTCCTCACTTCTCTAGAGGAAAACAAGACGTTATGTACTCACCATAACATTCCATCTGAGTAGGTAAACTTCATTTGTCAGCAACCTGTGGGTTTCGGATCCGACACGGATCCGAGCCGGCAGCATACCAAGCAAAAAGATCCAAGCTCCAAGCTCCTCCACCCTACCCATACTACACTGCAACCTCCTTCTAATCCTCAGATCGAGTTTGCTACTCCACACGTGGCATCAACAAACTAAAACCTGAGACCCCTGAACCAAGGACAAACATCAAGCTCATGAACTCCAAACATTGAGCTCAGCAGAAATAACCGCCAAGGTAAGGGGGAAGGAGGGAGGGACGGTTGCTGACAAATTAAGTTTACCTACTCAGATGGAATGTTATGGTGAGTACATAACTTCTTTATCTGAAGTAGTTAACTTCATTTGATCAGCAACCTGTGGGGCAGAGTCCCCAGCTACCCGAAATCTTGGGAGGCCCTTAAGGAAGAACACTGCACAGCCAAAGGAAGCCCTTCCTCTAGACACCAAATCCAGTTTATAATGAGTAATAAAGGTGTGAGAGGACACCCAGGTAGCCACTGAGCAAATGTCATCCAGGGAAACTCTAGACCAGAATGCAGCAGACGTTGCCATAGAATGAGCATGAACTCCTACTGGTTCTGGTAAACCAAACTCTATATGCTTATAGGATACAAAGGGAAATCCACCTAGCAAGAGTCACCTTTGAAATGGGTTTCCCTAAAAAAGGCTTAGCAAAGGAAACAAAAAGTTGATCAGATTTACGAAAGACTGCCTTCCTGTGCAAATAAAAACGTAACTGCTTGTAAATATCCAGCAAATGAAGTATGTGTTCCCCTTTGTTCTGAAAATTAGGGAAAAAAACAGGCAAATTAATAGACTGATTAACGTTTGTCTCAGAAACAACTTTAGGGAGAAAGGACGGCTTAGTCCTGAGAGACACCCTGTCCTTATGAAACACTAAATATGGGGGTTTCATACAAAGATCCTGAAGCTCCGACACTCTCCTGGCTGAGGTGATAGCTATCAGAAAAGCCGTCTTCCATGACAAGTATTTTAAGTCAACTAATGCCGAGGGCTCGAAAGGAGGTGCAACTAAGGCCTGAAGAACCAAAGTCAGATCCCACGGCGGGGACGGATTCTTAATAGGACGTCTCAGAAGAAAAGTGCCTTTCAAAAAGGTCTTACAAATTGTGGCAGCAGCGAGAGAGCCTAAATTGTCCCCTACATGGAAATGGGAAATAGCCGCCAGCTGGACCTTCACTGTGAAAGAGCTAGCTCCTTGCTGGAAGATATGAGACAAAAAGTCTAATACCGCTGGGATCAGAGCAGTAAAAGGATCCAGATTTCTCTGCGAAGCCCAAATGGAGAAACATCTCCATTTGCTACAGTAAATTTTCCTGGTAGAGGATTTTTGTGCCACAACCAGGATGGATTTAACAGGGGAAGAGATACCGGGAGCCCTAGCAACTAGTGGTACTGGAGCAGCCAAGCTGTGAGCTTCAGGCTGTCCAGATTCAGAGGAAACATTGCCGAGGGATGATGAATGAGATCCGGAATGGGATTCAAGATCCAGGCTGGAGCTATGAGATGAGACCGTAGGCAGGGAAACCAGCTCCCCAACCTACAAACTTTCTGTAAGAATTTTGTCATGAGTAGGAGTGGGGGATACGCATAAAGAAGACCGGGTGGCCAAGCATGAACAAGAGCATCTCTGGGAGCTTCCCCTGTTGGGGGGATTAGAGCGAAAAACTCACTGTACTTCACATTGGATGGCAATGAGAAGAGATCGCAGCAAGGCTGACCCCACTTGAGGAAGATCTGTTCTGCTACACAAGGGTTCAGAGACCACTTGTAGGGAGAAAGGATAGATCTGCTCAATTTGTCTGCCAAGATGTTGGACCAACCCAGAATGTACATTGCTATCAGAAAGCGGTTGGTGGAGATCGCCCATTCACAAACTCTCATGGCTTCTCGACAAAGGGGATAAGACTTGGTTCCCCCCTGTTTGTTAATACCAGACCACTGACATATTGTCTGACTGAATCACAATAGTTCCCAGAGGAAGATAAGCATGAAGGGCCTGCAATGCTAAAAGGACCGCTCTCATCTCTAGAACATTTATATGCAGAACGGTCTCGCTTTGAGGCCACATGCCTTGAACAGTCCTGCCCGAACAGTGCCCTCCCCACCCTAGGCGAGAGGTGTCCGTGGTCACCATGGCTTGGGGTTGGGGTGCAACAAAGGGACATCCCTCCTGCAAATCCCAGGATCGTAGCCACCACATGAGAGAATTTCTGCATACTCTGCTCAGAGGGATCGGAAAATCTAGAGGTTGATGAAGTATCGACCAATGAACTTGCAACGTCCACTGTAAAACTCTCATATGCAGATGAGCACAAGGGATCAGGTTGATAGCTGCTGCCATGAACCCTAAAGCTCTCAGGACAAATTCTGCTGGGGGTGCAGGGGACTGCAGAAGCACTAACACATGAAGTGCCAGGCTGTGTAGTCTGTCTGGAATCAAAAATGCCCTGGCCTGAACAGAATCTAATCTCACCCCTATGATGTCTAACACTTGAACAGGTTGAAAGGAAGACTTCCTGAGATTTATGGTGATCTCCAGCTGAGGTGATATCCGAAGAAAGAAATCTGTGGCTTGTAGGAGTAGATGCCTGGTGGGAGCGTGAGGAGCCAGTCGTCCAGGTGCGGGCAGACCTGAATGCCCTAAAGTCTCAGGTGGGCCACTACAACTGCTATGACCTTGGTGAACACCCTGGAGGCTGTGGTGAGACTGAAGGGTAGGACCCTGAATTGAAAATGATTGGCCCCTAGCCGAAAGCAGAGGAACCTCCCGGATCGCCTGTCAATCAGGATATGGTAGTACGCATCCTTGAGGTCTATCGAGCACAACCAGTCTTCCTCCTACAAGAAGAGCAGGATGGATTGAAGCGTGATCATCCGGAACATTTCCTTGGCAATGAACAGGTTCATTGCTGATAGGTCGAGAATCGGCCTTAGGTACCCCATCTTTTTTGGCAACAAAAAGAAACTGGAATAAATGTCTGATCTGGACTGGTCTGGGGGCACATGCTGGATGGCTCTTTTTTCTAGCAGCTTTTGTACTTCCAAAGCCCCGGCCTCCCTCTGAGCGGGTGGGACATCCAGGAGGCACCTTATGTAAGAGGGCTTGTTTGTGAAGGGAATAGAATAGCCTCTGGATATTATCCGAAGCATCCAGTGATCTGTTGTGATGGACTCCCATTGGGCTAGGTGCATCGAAAAACACCCCCAAACTGCCTCCAGAGAGGAGCAGTCGGGCAACCCCTCAGGGTTGATGTGCGGGTCGATCTGAAAAAGGTTCCCCGTGACCCAAAGTTCTTGGGCCCCTCTCTGCATCTGGGCCGGCATCCACCTTGTCCCCCTCTGTCTCTGGGGGAGAAGGAGTCCTGAGCGTTCCATGACTGCTGAGATTTCCAGAACCACGGCTTCCTTTGCCCTCGCTGATTCCTGGAAAAGGACCTTTGAGGGTTAGAGAAGCGGATCCCAATGGCTGACAGTGTTTTCCCATCTTTCTTGCTCTGGACAAGCGTATCGCGGCCAGTCTTCCCGAACAAGGTTGAACCTTTAGCAAAGAACACCTTGAAGGGTTCCGAGAAATTGCAAAGATGGAGCCAGGTGTGACGCCTTAAGGCAATACTGGACCCACTAGCCCTAGCAGCTCCCTCGGTGGCATGAGAGAGTAGATGCATGGAAGTATTGGACACAGACTTGAGAGTGGCCATACGAGTCGAGAAGGTCCGTTTATCCTCGGCCTACATGGACTCCGGAGGAGACTCAGCATACTCTTTCACAAGGTCCCGCTGCAGTCGAATTATGTGGGCCAAGTAATTCAGCGCCCTTATAGTAAAGGTAGTTGAAGCAAAAGTCCGCTTTCCAAGATGGTCCATCACCCTGGACTCGTTGTCTGGGGGGGTGGACCGAGGAACTTTCCTGGGCGAGTTCCTTTTTTGTGACCGCTGCCAGCAGCATGGCATCAATCGGGGAACCTTTGCTCCAAGAAGCTCTATCTGCCGGTGGGGGGGGCTCAATATTTTGTTGGGCCCTTTGGGTATTGGCTCCACAGTGTCTGGCTCCTTCCAAGCTCTGGTGGTGATAAGGTCCACCAGAGGTTCGGCTGGGGGGGACACCAAAGAGGTAGATGGACCTGTGTCGAATGCCTCCAGGAATACCGACTCGTCAGAGGAAGGTTTTTGAGTGGACCACCCCCTCCCTCTGGCGAAGGACTACCATTATGTCTCCAAAGGAGATGTCTTCGGGGGGTGATTTGGGGGAACCTTCCCCTTCCTCCAAGTCGGTATCCTCAGTGAGGGACTCGGGGGAGTTCAAGTGCCTCCTTTTACACTGGCATTTGTGAGGAACCTCCTCGGGTGGACTATCCGGGGAGGGGTCACAAATGGTTTTGTGTTCCTCCAGGGGAACTGCCTGGGGCACAATAGACACAGGATGTCCTGAGGGAATGGATGACGGAAGACAAACCCAACTGCGAGGGGGCAGGGATGGACCCCAAGGAAGGAGTGAGGGGTCTCAATCCTTTCAAGAGAACCCTCTCCACAATGTCAAATGCCGAAGGAGAACTGGCTTCCCTGAAACTGGTGGTGAGGGTAGCCGCGATCCTCGGATCCGACGAAGGGATCAGAGCTGAAGTTGGAACAGTTGTACCCAAACGGATGGTATGCCCCAACCACAATGGCACACTCATCACCTCGGATCCGATGCCCAACTCTCGGCTCCGACTGCTCGGATCTCAAAGCGGATCCGACAGACTTGAGGGCATGGCCGGCGTCGAGGCCGAAGGTACCATCGATGCCAACCCCCTGACTCCAGGGATCTTCAGATCCATAGACTCCGAAATCTGATGGTGGATCGGAGAAGGAGCTATCAGGGAGAAAAACGGAGCCAAACTCCCTGCACTGGTGGGGGGGGGGCAGCAACACTCCCATCTGCAGCTGAGTTTGTAGAAACCATCGCATCATCCGATCCATGTCTACTTCAGAGATGCTCAGAGTCGATCTCGAGGACGCCATTGACGCCAGCCGGGAGGGGCGACGTGAAGACGACCTCAAGGGTAGTCGAGCCTCCGGCTCCGGAAAAAAATGTGGTGAACAGAGCCGAGGAGAGGATGGCCGAGTAACTTTGACAGGAGACAAAATCACCTTAGCAGGAGGGGCCATTGGATCCAACTCAGCCTGCCACTTGCGGCCATTCTCTCTATCTCTATCTTTTTCCTTTTCTGTTTGTCTCTCTATCTCCCTGTGTTTGTCTTTCATTCTATCTTTCTTAGCCTCTCTCTCTCCCTGTGGCAAGGTGGGAGGGTGAGTCCCGGACAGGGGAGGAGGGCTGAAGGCTGGACAGCCACAGCTGTGACTGGTGAAGACGTTGTGGAAGAAGAAGCAGCAGAAGTTGATTCTGTGGGTAGAAGACTCGCCAGAATCAACTTGTTCCTGCGATCCCACAGGGCTCAGGGGTTGAAGGCCGCACAGATTTTGCAGCCGGATGACAAATGAGGCACCCCCAAGCAAACTACACACAGAGTGTGATCGTCGGCTGGCAACAGCTTGTGGCCACACTCTGTGCACTTAGGGAAAGTCACTTTCCGACATAGTAAACGCGCACGCGCGCACACACACACACACACACACACACACACACACACACAAACACACACTCTATGGGCAGGAAGGGGGGGGCCTACACTGACAGAAAGTTAACAAGTTTCTAACTTACAAAACACAAATATCTAGCAAGGAAAGAAACCCATAATGAGAGATAAACTAATAGCTATCTATAGATATATCAAAGGGGCACACACAGACCAATAAATTAAAAAAAAAACTGACAAACTTGTCTGGAGCTCAAAAATCCCCTGCTGGCAATGCCGTGGCAAATGAGATCTGAGGATTGGAAGGAGGTTACAGTGTAGTATGGATAGGGGGGAGGAGCTTGGAGTGCAGATCTTTTTGCTTGGTATGCTGCCAGCTCGGATCTGTGTCAGATCAGAAACCCACAGGTTGCTGATCAAATGAAGTTAACAACTTCAGATCAGTTTTTAGTACTTAATAAATAAGCACCTATCCAGGCATGTCTAAGGGTCAGCTCACGGTGTTTTCTCCTGTCTACCTGATGAATCTGGGCATCTTGGGGCAATGCAGCAATTGCTTCATGTACACAGACAACCCTCTCCTCCTACCACCCAACACTACAACCTGTGAGAGATGCACTTATATAGCCAAACTGGAAGCAAAGCTCTCTTCACCCAAGACTGGACTGGACAATCAAGAGGAGAAGGTAAACACTTGCACCACACCATACTCATCACATAGTCCCTCAAAACCTACACCACCAAAACACACACATAGAAACACAAAACACACACCTACATTTGTGGAGGCTCTCAATAAAAATCTACCCAAGCAACAGGGACCTCCAAAGCAGAACCACAAGCAACCTCCACCTCCCCAACACAACCCAAATGATACATAGCCCACAAACTCAGTGTGCCACTCAACCACAGCCCATAAGGCATAACAACGTACCCAACACTCTAGGTGACTCTATAGTCAGGGACACTGATGTTCCACTAACCAGGCTAAACAAGGAGAAAGTTACTGTCAGGTGCCAGGATCCGCCACATAATGCACGCACTCAGCTCACTCCACAAGTACAAATATGACTCTGTCATTGTCCATGTTAGTGTGAATGACCTGAGACATACCTCCCTGACTACATGAAAAGAGACATGGAGGAGCTGTCTGATCTTGTAGCCCAGGCAGGTATGACCCTAGCCCTGAGTAGCATCCTGCAATCACGCAGAATGATACCACAGTACAAGGGCAAAATGATTCACTTCAACAATTGGCTAAGCTTCAGGTGTCATTCTAAGGGGATCCAGTAACTGTCTGCCTGGGATGACATGATCGACAAACCACACTGAATTGCCAGAGATCGCCTGCACCTGTCGAATTTGGGATTCCTGATACTGGCTAAGGCTCTTGCCACCCCTACAGTGCCTTTTTTAGGCAAGGTTGAAATGACAAATTCACTACCGTAACAGGTACAAGCATGCAAAATCTGATGGTAATGCTACTTAATGCTAGAAGTCTAGACCTCAAAATGCACTCACTCGAGGCACTACTTAAAATGGAGAACATCACCATCTGTGCAGTGACAGAGATCCCCTGCATTACCAGGATATAATTCATACCACACCTTTCAGCCACCTAACCTGGACCGAAACACTAAAGGCGGAGGCGTGTCCAAATTCATTAAGGATAGCCACACCTCCAGGTTAGTTGCTCAGCATAATGCATCTTAGATTATCCAAGTGCAACTAACTCTGGGCAAGACCGCAGTCCAAATTGTAGTTTGCTACAGATCCCCCACCATGTCCCAGGATTCCCACTCCTCATTTCTTGATACACTGGAAATTATTAGGGTACAACTTAACACCCTAATAATGGGTGATTTCAACTACCCCACCATTAACTGTGAAAACTACTCATGTACCAACTCTTGTGTTCAACATTTTCTGGAATTCATAAAGTCCAACGCCTTGGATCAACGTATCCACACCCCGACCAGGGGCAGCAATATCCTAGACCTGGTCATTACCAACATGGGCAACCGGTGTTCCACACCAGAGGTCAGTTCCTCGTTGGTCAGATCCGACCATAAACTAATCACCCTAGACATCCACATTCCACCCCCACCCCCCATTAGGGAAACCACCGTAAAAAATTTCTCCAAAGCCAACTTCACACTTCTTAAGACAGAAGTGGCAACCTTCACGACACCTATGCTGATGGGCAATAGAGGTACAACTGCTGAATCCTATACAAATGCACTTTATAAGCACTTACATGAGTGCATGGATCATGCAAACCCTAATAGAACCAAGATGCTATCTTCCAAAAAAAAGGAAGCCGATCTGGTAGTCTCCTGCCATAAACGAACTCTACAACAGAAGAAAGAAACTGTTGCAACAAAGAGTAAAATCCCATGATTGGAGGAACTCCATGGTCAGCCTCAGTAAGAAGCTGAGATCCCTCATAAAATCCGCCAAAGCTAGTTATGAAAACAAAATTGCCATGGATTCTAAAGACAACCACAAAGCATTCTATAGCTATGTCAAGAATCTCAATGACAACTCAGATCTGCTCTGAGTTACAGCACAATGGCACTAAATATACAGAAACAACTGATATTTCCAACATCCTGGCAGATAGGTTCAGTGCTAACTTTACCCCTCTCTCACCCCCTAAAGGGCCCATCTCTATACCAGAAGAATGCAAAGTTCCTGTAATCACGGCTGCACAGGTAAAAAACACACTCTCCACAGCCAAGAACACAGCATCCATGGGACCTGACAACATCCCAGGCTGTGTTCTACATGAACTACAGAACGAACTGGCACCCCACCTAAGTACCATATTTAATCATAGCCTCACCTCAGGCTTTGTGCCCACTGAATGGCGCACAGCAACGGTTATCCCACTCCACAAAGGGGGAGCCACCACGGACCTTTGGAACTACCACCCCATCAGCCTGACGAGCCTGGTCTGCAAGGCTATGGAACGCATCATCATGGAACTTATAAACAATGACATTGGTAATCTCCAAACTCTGGGCCCTACCTAGTTTGGATTTGTAAAAGGCAGATCATGTCTCCTAAACCTGATAGACTTCTTTGAAGCGGTCACCAACGCCATAGATGAGGGTAAGGTGGTTCACACATCCTATCTAGATCTCACCATGGCTTTCAACACCATCCCCACTCTGGAATTATAGATAAACTCACTAAACTAGGTATAACTCCCTATGTCGCAAGATGGGTTGCCAACTGGCTCACTGGCAGAACCTACACTGTGAAAGTAGCAGACTCTAAATGCAACTTCAGATCAGTGGAGTACCATAGGGTTCAGTTTTGGGTCCTCTCCTGTTTGGTATCTACTTCTCTGAAGTACAGGCTAACACAGAAGGTCTTTGCCTAACAAAGTTCGCAGATGACTGCAAACTAGGAGCCATAATCAAAACTCCTAACGATTTGGACATCCTACAAAAGGGCCTCACTGAGACAGATGCCTGGTGTCAAAGCCATGGCCTCAAGCTCAATGCCAAAAAGTGCATTGTCATCCCTTTTGGTAAAAACTCTGTACCCATGAACTACCACATAGGCGATAGTTTACTTAACACCGAAAGTGTGATAAGAGACCTTGGAACACAGGTGGACAGTAGTCTCTCCTTTGATAATCACATCGCCACAGTAGTCAGGAAATCCTTCTATGTGGCAAACCTCATCACAAAAGGTTTCCCATCCAGGAAAAAAGAGGTCATCGTTCCCCTCTATTCATTACTCATTAGACCCATTATAGGGTACAACGCCCCTTTTGGTATGCACCTCACAAGGCATCTACAACAACTGGAAAGGCCGCAGAAATACCTCACAAAGAGGATTACCGGCCTCAAACAGATGCCCTATGTAGACCATCTCAAGAAACTCCAGCTTTACTCTGTCGCATATCCTCTACTCAGAGGTGATCTCTACCTAACATACAAAGCTATGTCAAACCTAGAACTGTTGGACATGCTCCACTTAAAGAAATCCCAATCCTTCCAAGCTACACACTCTAGGGACCTAAACCTTGTCATCACAATGAACAGAACATGCTGGAGGGATAGATTCCTGTCCCAGAGACTTCCCATACTCTGGAACAAACTACCTATCTATATCACAAATCAGCCAAAAATACAAAGACTTGTAAAACGAATGAAGCAGGCTGTGCTGAGAACAAGGGTTTTTATTCTTAAAAGAACAGAATTAAGCACTTTTGGCTGTAACAATACAGCCTTCATCAGAATTCTGATGAAGGCTGTATTGTTACAGCTGAAAGCACTTAATTCTGTTCTTTTAAGAATAAAAACCCTTGTTCTCAGCATAGCCTGCTTCATTCGTTTTACATACCTGTCTATATCAAGTAAAGCTCCTCATCAGCACTCTTCAAGAAAAATCTTGATGTTTGGATGGGAGATAGGAAATTCACCCCGGGGATCACTTCTATGGCTCTGCTTGACAGGGGCACAGGAAAATAATTTTCTTGGGTGGCAAAAGCCAGGGTACTGTTTGGCTAGGCTTATGTAGGCACTAGGGCGAATAGCCTAGTACCTACCTATGAACCTATGCTGCATATGAAATGAGTCTCATGGAGGCGTTGACAACTGAATTTAAGGTAGAGATCTGAGTGGATACTTTGTCCGCATTGACAACTGAATTTAAGGTAGAGATCTGAGAGGATACTTTGTCCGCAATCCCTTCAGCTACTGAACCTTGGAGAGTATCTCCTAGCTCTTTCAGGAGATCCCTCTGCAGTCTTGCAAAATGAGTAAGATAGTTCAGAGACCAGAGAGGAAAAAGCCACTGAAGAAAAAATGTGCTTTCCATACCTGTCCACAGTCCGAGCCTCTTTGTTCAGGGGATGGACAGCAGAAGATGTCTCTGAGAGTTTCTTCCTGGTGGCCGCCACCACAAACATAGCATCTACTGGGACTCCCTTAGTTAGAAAAGCCTTGTCCACGGGGGATGGAATAAATTTGTTTGGCCTCCTAGGAATAGGTTACAATGAGTCTGGGGACTACCATGCCTTTCAAGAAACTAAGTCCATGAGTTCATCGAAAGGTGGAGACACCCAAGAGGTGGGAGGGTGAGATCCAAAAGCCTTCAGGTATATGGACTCCTCCATGGAAGGGTTGTTGTCTCTCTGTTTAAGCACTTCCAGGATGTCTCCAAAGGAGACATCATCAGGAGGTGACCGTGGGGATCCTTCAGCTTCATCGAGGTCCGTGTCAGAAGTGATGGACTCCTCTGGGGAGTCTAAGCGCTTCCTCTTTGCATAGTCTTTTCCGAGGGTCCTCCTCAGAAGAGTACTCTGAGGAGGTTTTGGAAGAGTGGGGGGTGGCCTGTGGGGCATCCTGAGGCCTAGGATCTCTGCGTCCCTGTGGATGCAGAGGTATAGAGGCAGACACCAAAGCTTTATGGGGTAGAAAATCCAGAGAAAACTGTGGAGCTGCCTGTGGAGACAGCACTGCTCTCATCACCTCAAAAGCCCCTCGTATCTGATCTGAGGATATTCCTGGTCCCGAAGAAGTTGAGGGACCCCCTCCCCAAAACCAAAGACAATAGACCTAAGGCCGAGGTGGGAGCCGAGCTCAGCATTGTCGAGGCCCAGAGAGGCAAAGTAGGATCCGACAACTGTCTGATCTGACTCAACCCCCCGGACCCTACTGGAGAGCCTCAGCTCCTAGATTCCTCCAGCTCTGATAGAGCTGAGGATGTCACAGCTATAGTCGGATCTGAAGAACCTTTAGTAGATCTTGGATCTGAGGATTCCACTAAGACCAGCTCCAGATCTTCTGACTTCGAAGCCAGGGGTTGGATTGGAGAAGAAATCAGAGCAGAAGAGATGGATGTGGTAGGATCCGAATCCCTCGGGGTCAGATATGACAATAATATGGCCAGTGTGGGTGTCTTCAATAGCTTTTCTATTACCCGATCCAAGTCATAATCAGATAGATTCCTAGAAGACTGAGTTGAGGAGGTGGGAGATTTTGATCTTTGTAGGATCAGAGACCTGAGTGTAGGGGAGAACGGTTCCAAAGCCAGAGACTGACTCCGTAATTCAAACTCAACCGATACCAAGCTAGGAGGTGTCAGAGCTGACGAAAATTTTTCGTATCTGATAACCTTTGGATCTGAGAAAGATAATTTCGGGATCTTTTGTGTCGGTTCAGTTTTGTCAGATTTGTCAGACTTTGAGGATGGTCACTTGTCAGATTTTGAGGAACCCAGACCTTCTTCCAGTTCTTCTGAGAAGGGGCGGTTTAAAAGTCCTTTCAGTATTAATTTGTTCTTCCTCTATAACAGCACTCTATGATCGAAAGCATGACTCCTGGAGATGGATGGCCCCAAGACAATAAACACAAACTGTGTGTTTATCACTCAGGGCTATTTCTTTCCACAACTGTCACATTTTTTGAAACCCATTGGTTTTTAATCCTTGCCAGACATTTTAATGGAAGAAACTACAGGAAAAGGGACAGAATATAAAACTTTTTTTTTTTTGTTAGATGTAACTAAAGCTGGACCCTCTAATACAAACGAATCAAGCTATAGGGAGAACACACAACGGAAAGAAGCGGCACAACCCTCTAACTTAAACGGGCTATGACCAGAACAAAAAACAAAAATAGTTAGACAAAGTGCTCTAACTTAAACGGGCTAATACACAGTCCTCTAACTTAGATGAACTGTATCTAAACTATGCCAAAGAAACTAACAAGAATATAAAAATGAAAAAGGGAGAAAATAACAGTGTAGTTAAAAGCTCTCTAACTTAAAGGGGCTATCTAACAGTAAAAAGAGCCAAGAGGGACAACAAGGCCTAATGACAGACGATGGCCAAAAGCAAAAAACACAGCACAATAGCGGCAAGAACTACCTATTTAGAAATACCAGAGAAAAAAGTTGCAACTTGAAGCAAAAACAAGGTAAAGAAAGCTAATACTTTGTCAGAGCTAGCAGACGAACACCCAATCTTGTTTGGTGGCAAACGAGATCTGGGGAGGTTTCTGGTACATGCTGGGATAGGGATTTAGCCATGAGCTGGCAGAGAGTCTTGAGTTTGAAAATAAAGGCAAAGACGGATCCAAGGATTAGATCTGAACCCAACCTAGTAAGAATGAAGGCAAGATAGGACAACAACACATCAAATGTTTGTGAGAAGAGGTGAAGACAGGAAAACAAAAAGCATGCAAAAGGAGTTGATGTTATTTCAAGCTTTTTAAGTGGTTAAGGTAATATAATATGAAGAAAGAAGAGATGAAAAGTGAAATGAGGAGGCATGGTCAGTTAATGGCAAACTATGTAATTGATGGGTGGAATGAGTCTGAGCAAGAAAAATTGGAGGCTGTGGAAGACCTAATATGTGCAGCATTAGAGAACTTAGAATGGATAGATTTTTTTTTGACAAATGACTGAAAAGATTTTAGTCAAAAGGTGAATGAAGTATACGAAAATGAAAGTGTGGTTGTGTAACTTATGTAAAGTGGAGGAAAATATTATATGTGTATTTAAAAAATATAAGAGACTGATGTGATTTTTAGGGAAAGATGGTTGGAGTTTGCAAACAGAATTACAGAAGTACATAGGAAGAGAAGAAACATGCTTTGGGTTAACAAGTTTTTCAATTAGAAGATGTATATTGAATAGCTAGGGTAATTATGTACTGTATGTCGGAATATGGTTAAGAAAATGTGGGGGAAATACTGCATAATAGAATATGGGATTATGCCAAAGAGATTCAGAAAATAAAAAATACTAGGATAATAAATAAATGGATTTCAGATCGAAAGAAAACAGGGGTAGTATATTATTTTATGGTTGTGGTGTTATTACTTTGCTTTTATATTAAGTGTATTTCTTTATGTATTACTTATAATAACACTGCCCCTACTTTCTTGAATTTTCACGACATAGTAAAAGATTCCGTGCTTTGGTTCTTGGCTGGGATGGCTTCTATGCAGAGTTTACATATCTTCTCTGTGGTTGCATGGGTATTCTCTGGGTACTCTAGTTTCCCACATACAAAAAGACATGCAGTAGGTGAATTGGCATTCTAAAGTGTGTGTGTGTGTGTGTGTGTGTGTGTGTGTGTGTGTGTGTGTGTGTGTGTGTGTGTGTGTGTGTGTGCGTGCGATACAAGAAACAATGCCTGGCAATTTGCTTTACTTCCAAACTTGTCTAGTAAACTCTGTGGATGGCAACCAACCACTGTTTATAATGTCGCCATATGAGTGGGCAGCAGCTCAGCAACAATGGATGACTCTCTGAAGTGGCTACTGTAAGCAAATATATGTATTTTTCACTTTTATAATGGAAATGAGAGTAAAAAAATAATTATGGAATATGAAACCTAATAGGGTTTGTTATAAGAATGTGTAGTTATTCAGACATATGTGAAACTGATATGCTAAAGATCTGTGCTATTTAGGAACTAAAAACTAAATTTATCAAACTAGAAAGCAACTGATATTGTTCTTGCTCACACTACACTTTAAATGACATTATTTTTATGATACATTTTTAAATAACAGCTCCTGCTCTTTTCGATAAGTGCCATGGAGTTGCATACACCTGTCTGAGCTACTACAATCTCACCCAGATGGGCTTTCATTTAAATGTCTAATCCAAAAAACATCTCCTCACCACCACAACCAGGATATAGCGCTACAGGCTCAGTATTATTAATCCAAGCAGTTGCTGTAGGGAAAGAATTCACAACATTATGATCTTCCCAACATCGAAGGTGAGAGTGCTACCTGCTGAGCCACTGACATTTAAGATGTTATAGATAAAGCTGTACATTTGCTTACTTCATGGCTGTTTACCCAATTACAGCACACACACATCAGGTGAGCAGGTCTGTAACAACATCCACAGGTGAGCCTGACACATTATTTAATCCATGTTTGCAGATACATGTCCATTGTTTGGTTAACTCAGGAGATGCACTATAATATAAACTAGACATGGATTGTTGATTATCTGTGGCATATTGTATAATGTAACACTAAGCAGCCTGATGTCAACACACAGAACATCAGCAGAATAACCTTAAAATCCAGAGGATTATGGGTGTGAAATGTCACCTCCAGGCAATCAGGTCCTAAAAATCAAGACAAACATAGCCCAGCAGATGATACAAATGTTTTTACAGCAAGTGGTGAGATAAGTTAAGTGCTCCAAGAAAAATTATGCAATGATTGCTGTAAAGCTCATAATATGCAATCTTTGAAATGTGTAAAGCATACCTCTACTTCATCTAAACCGCAAGGGATAGGATA
The DNA here is from genome assembly GCF_019279795.1 of Protopterus annectens. Lineage (NCBI taxonomy): Eukaryota > Metazoa > Chordata > Ceratodontiformes > Protopteridae > Protopterus > Protopterus annectens. Next base: position 480,439,683 of record NC_056735.1, read on the forward strand.
TGGCATACAATTATCATGTGCCAAGCAAAGAAGAATGCAGTCAGTGCATCAAAAAACAAAATGGTAAACACACAGCAAGTGTTTTGGATGACACTAATACAACTGAATGGTGGCCCAAAAAAAATCAGATCCACATTTATGTTATCAGGGTACTGCCACTTCTGTTCATGAAAAAGTCAAACACAGACCATGTTGCAAACTGGTAGTAAGAATCCTGTCTTTAGTAAAACTTCCATGACCTACGAAGAAGCTGCTCCAACAAGTGAGCATCTGCAAGACTGTAGTATAGGCATCCCGTTGGGAGGTGTTGAACAACAGTTATGGTTTTCTGACTGTGCTGCCTGTGTCCATACCAACTCATAGACACCATCAGTGAGCCCATGTATATCATGGCACAAACATAATGTATAATTGCTGCAATGGTTATTAAGCTGCATTATCAGAGCATCCTGCAGCTGCCCTGTGTGAATGTCTTGCCTCTGAGACCCACCACCTCCACAAACACAGAACTCATACAGAAGTCAGTCCATGCAACAGTCACTTTCCTGCACTGTTCTAGCTATCTGGGCTTGTGTGTTAACAGTCTATGTCTCAAAATCTAAGCAGAACTAGCTGCTGTATCCAAAAACACCAGCTGCTGTGGTGCTATGGTCACATACTTGGTATTGGGACTCCACAACCTGCTCAGTTGTCTATACCAAAGCTACAGAAGGGGCATCCTTACATATAGTTGCATCAAATATATCAGACTCTGAAGAACTAGAAGCTACTCATGATGCATGCATCGCTCCCAGTAGCTTGTGCATGTACAGGCTGCCTGTCCAGCTGTACTTGCAGCTAATGCTAAGGAGAATCTAACCACATGGTGTTATTTGGGGAATCATACTAGACTGTATCACAGTTGTCACAAAACATGAAGCTACATTCAGCAACATCATTCACACCACCACTGAACAAACACAGACCTAGTGCCTGGCAACCTGAATAGCCACAGCTACTGACACAAGCTGGGCCATAATATTAGTAATAATGGCATTATCAGCCTACAGGCAGAAAATTCATCAAACCAAAGGTGCTAGGGTTGGACTCACAAATTGGCTTTGCAGCATCAAAGCTATGAGCCATCAGACATGTCTGCCTATGTTTGCTGTGATACATTTCATATGCTTCATGTTACAGCACATGAAAGAAATAAAGTCAGGTTCATCAATGGAACTTTCCTTCCAAATTTTTTTTCTCTGCCTCAGTCATATCTAACAGACCTGCCCTTTAAGCACTTATATTAAGATACAAGATGCCTAGCTATGCTCGCCATCAGCAGAAGTGAAGTTACAGCAGACACAGATCTATGCCTACTTGTGAATGAGATAGTACTTTGTCACTGTTATGCATTATTGGTGTGCGTAACAAAAAGACCTTTAAGACTAACCAACCTGACCTACAAGGTATTCCCACATCTTCATCTCCAGATACAACTGACATGGATGTTTCACAGCCAAGGCACATAAAAACTGCTCATCGTGTATTAATGATGCTTCTTGTATTGTCCCAGTACAAATGAACATAGATGGTTGGTTTATGTGTTGCAGAATTTATCATGAACATTAAATACTATGATCTATTGTAGAACTCAAGAACAGTGCTAACAAATATACAGTGCCACATAAATGTTACAGTCTGTATAATGCTTATTGATATGTACAATACCATTCTGGCACACTGTTCCTAAAAATATGTGCGCCATGCAAATCACATCACACTGTTTGCTACATTAATGCACCAGGCTATCCTCTGGATAGCTGTGAATAAAGTGCGCCCTTGCTATAGACGGTACACTGCTTGTTTCATTCCTGCAACATCAGCACACTACCCTATTGACATCTCTATACAAACTACACCCTACATATAAGCATTACATTGCTGAATTCCTGTAAAATCACTATAGTTTTTCTGTGCATATGTGTGCATAAAGTGCATTCTGGGTATGCATAGCCAATTGTTTGTTACAGTCCTATAACAACATCACAATGCACCATAGATAGCTGTGCATGAAAGACACCCTGTGTATGTACAGCACACCATTTGTCACATCCCTGCAACACTACTATCAGAGAGGTTTGGAAACAATTGTACATAAAGGGCCATCTAGCTATACAGAGCAGACTGACTGGTATATGTTTGCAGCACTACTACAGTTTTTGTAGGATAACTTTGCATAAAATGCACCTTACATGTGTTCTGAGAACACGTCATAAAGTGAACTTATGATATGCATAGCCCAGTGCTTGCTGCATTCCTGCAACATCACCACAGTATTCTGGAATTATCTGGGCATATAGTGCACTCTAGGTATGCATAACCCACTGCTTGTTACATTCCTGCAGCTCTACCACATTATTCTGGGAGACAGCCATGCAAAAAGTATATCACAAGAATGAATTGCAAACTGTTTGCTGCATTGCCAAATCACTACATTCTTGGACCATCTGGGCATAATATGTGCACTAGATATGCAAAGTGTGCTATTTGCTTCATTTCTGCTACCACTGTAATCCAGGAATACCCACGTGTGAAGTATACTTGATGTATTAACAGACCATGTCATACATACATTATTCGGGTGGATGAGTTGGTGGCTCATTGTGGATATACTTCTGCTATGGATTGTAGCACAATAGGTATACGTGTGCCTCTGTCTCTTAAGTATTATTTTTAAAAACATATCCATTTATGTATGTATATAACTGGCTGATTCTCAGAGTGTATTGGCCATATTAACATATGAAGAAGTGCTACAGTCCCTATTGAGACCCAGACATACCTCTCAACTTCCTAGTGCAAGAAATCTGGACAAAGTCTGACAAAATGGGGGGGACAAAGACCCAGAAATACGGACAGATTTAAATATTGCTCATATAAACTTTAAAAGTTGCTAGAGTAACAGGGTTTGTGTTAACATACATTTTCTGATGGATTTGAAGTTGGAAGCTCAAATGTATGCCATTATTTGGTGACTTCAGTTCCCGGATCATCCCAGTGACTGGCCAGAAAACTACAAATTATATGAGAAACACACCAAAAATACAAGGCAAAAATCTGGACAGTTGAGAGGTATGGACCCAGATGACCTGGAATCAATTAGCATCCTGGGTAATGGAAAAGAGTGGCTGATGTGGGCTTGCTTGTCTTGCAGGGAGCAGGAAAGCAGACTAGCAGGTACTGCCACCTACGGGGTCCTAGCAGGCAACATAGCAAGATGAGGTGTTGAGACCAACCAAGTTGTTTGTAATTTTCATTTTTCATTTCAGCATAGCTATGGAAATATGTGAGCACCACTGAGATGGCATTGTGAAAGTTTGTAGGGCATCAGGATGTGACACATGTCTGAGCTACTGCACAGAAAAGCATGTGGCCAGAAACAGTATGACACTCCATCCACACAAGTTTGCTGTAGATTTATTTATTTACTACCTGCCTGCTATCAATTAGCTCTGCATCTACAGTGAGTCCTGGCAAGCATGGACTCCATGTTATGGATGATAGGCATTTGTGTAACGCATACATGTCCTACCAACTAGCAATCCAACAGTTAAAGCAAACTTTAACAGTAGAATGCTTAACCTCACAATATGTACATTCTAAGCTAATGCTTTAATAGACAGGATGCTACATCCCACCATACAAAGAGCTCTTGGTACAACTATAATATTTTCAGCATAAACAAATATTTTCTACAGCAGTATGTTGATTGAAAATTTCAGTTTATACTTTTGGTGTAATGCTTTTGATAAGCAAGCATATAAGTTAACATTTCAAAGTTTCATTGTAATTTACAACTAAGAAAATCAGGTAAACTATCAGGGTTTCAGAGAAAACAAAGTTAACACTTTAATTGTCAAAACTCTACATCCTCTTGCTTTTCTTTCTATTTATTTTTAAATTATATATATAAAAAAGAAAAATTATGGTATACACAAAACATCATATGTATGCAATATACAATAATAATAATATGCAATATACATTAAAGAGAAGGCAAAAAAAACAAGAAAATGAAAGAACAGTAAAATGTCCATCAGTGCTGTCAAGACTCACTGTAGACGCAGAGCTGGTTGACAGCAGGTATATAGTAAATAAAAAATTCTACAGCTAGTTTATGTGGATGGAGTATCATACTGGTCCAGGCCACATACTTCATGCAATAGCTCAGGCACGTTTCACAGCCTGATGCCGTACAAACTTTCACAATGCCATTGCAGTGGTGCTCACATGCTTCCATAGATGTGGTGAAAGGCATATGAGTGATAATTCTGTATCTAAACAAAATATGTACATATTTTTATCATATCACCCTTTCCTTCAAAAGCTTTAAAGCCTCACTTCCAGACTATTCCCAAGTGACCTGTAGGCTTTACTCACAAAAATGGTGTGTTTGGGATCAAAAGTGCTGTATCCAAAATTCTGGTTGAAACTGTGGGGATGGATGAAGGATTTTGCCTTCATGCTGAAAATGAAGGCTTTACACAAGAGGATAAGTGCAATGCAGTACAGACTCCATGAAACAGAACTACCATAGCTGTCTGGGCCAAAAGACAGCTATCATTATCAGATGAAAAAGATCTTTTGAGGTCTTTTGCAGAACTGTTTAAACTAAGAGAGCTAGAAGAAACATGCTGAATAAGTCATTCTTCTAGGGACTTCATAAGGCATTATGAACACTGGTCGAAAAGATGAGTAAATTAACATTCTTCTAAGATGCAGATAAATCCCAAGTTTTTGACTCCACATCATGGTTAGTTCAATGAAGACTAGGGAGTGCAACTGCTACTTGTGGTCCAATCAAACCAGCTCAGGAAGTCTACTAATGGATTTTCTGTGAGCTGTATGAAGCTGAGATTTATGAACAATACCATGTTCCAGGCATGCATGAATATTAGTCAAGTTTGTATGAATCCATGTCACAAAGACGCAACTATCTTGTAACAAATATCCTATTCCACAAGATTTGCTTTGCCTTTACTTAGAAAGGCAGCATTCAGAATTGTTGCTTAATTGGAAAATCTCTGGCTAGAGAATATGCAACTTACCGTCAGTGAAACTCCCTGCAATAAACCTTTTGTTTTTCATCTGTGAAACAATGCTTACATCTGACTTTTTATATAAAACTGGAAATTAGAGATAGTATTCAGTTTGGTATTATCATTGTATCTATAGGACTATTGTCATTGACAGAGAGACAGACAGACAAAGAAAGAAGGCAATCATAAGCTATAAACAACAGCACACAGTACATAGTAAAAAGTGTTAATCCACAGAGACTCCATAGACTTTTTACCTCAGTGTAAGGACAAGAACACAGGGTAAAAAAGTTCTGTTGTGTGTATGCTTTTCCTGAGACATTCAATCGATCGATCAAACAATAAATAAATAAATAATGTGATAGGTAAAGTAGTGTAGTGGCCAGGATAAAATCATAAATATGGCATCTTAAATTTCATGCAAACCTAACACAGAATACACTGAGAAAAATGAACAACAGAATCACATAGAAATGCATTTTTCACAACAATTTTTGAATAAATTTGCAGGAAGAAAAAATACACTTTGTTTAAGACATAGTTATCTTTAAGTAATTGACAATCAATTCTGCTGTGTTTCTTCTTCATATCATATCCAAATATATTATGGTTATATGTTATGAATCATCCACAACCTTAATTATATACAGTTGTTAATGTATAGGTGATTCGCCAAGTAAGATTTTTCTTTTCTCTGTAAGCCCAGTGGCATTGAAAGTAAATGCTTCCCATGACAACACAGTGTTCAGCCAGAGTATCTAAATGTTATCAGTTATATACTGGATAAATGAGTATATCTCCCAAATATATAATTTTAGCTTACTGTATGGCAGTTATGGGGCTATTTTTCTACCAGCAAAATTAGCAAGAGAAAGCATACAGAGATAAGTACATAATCTATGTAACTGATTTTCCAGTAAAGTAACGGATTACTGTAATTAATGTGTTTAGAAATTATGAGGACAGAAAAAAAACACTGTAGCTCGATGTAGAAGACAGAGCCTAATTCAAAAAATAATAGAAAAATCAAGAACCAAGCTTACCATTCAGAAGTTAGAAATACATTCTTGCCAAGAGAATCTGTAGTTCTAAGTATGTGTCCTATAGTTCTGGTAATGACACTAAAGGCCAAAATCTAAAACCTGTTTACTTTGCACATAAAAAGCTGTCATTTTTGTACAAACCTGTTCATTGACGAATATGATGGTACAATAGCGTTTTCCCAGATGAAAAGGAAGATAATGAATCGTCAACTGGCTTGAACCTTCTGCTTCAAGATGCAGAGACTGTGCTGGACTGAAGAACTCACTAAGGTTGGAATACTGCTGGGATGCTACCAAAATAACAACATTTTAAATTCTTTATGTACAAACTGAATTACAATGACATTCCTTTAGGCATACACAAATTTCTGCATCATTTGAATCAAATACGGGAACATATCACACTTTGTCATTTGCAAACATATTAAATACTCAGCAGGGTGTAATGATAAGAACATATATGAACAAAAACAGCATTTTTGCTCTGACGTGTGCTTTCACTTGATAATTCAACAAAGAAATCTTAATAAGCTTAGTGTTAGAAGTCCATGATATCCTTAGGTCGCTAACACATTACTGCTATATTTTAGTAACATCAGATTTATAAAGGATAGTCCCACTGAAAAGCTAAGACAGTTAGATTTACTTCACCAGAATTTGCTTTGCTGGAATCAAAAAATGACGAGCTATTGCAAACCACTTCAAACTGTTTAGAAGAAAAAAAAAACATAAGCCTGTGTGGCAGTTCTGCTTCTGGTTAATTTAGTTTCTCAGCTGCCCATTTCTTAGTTTTCCAGTGTTCACAAAGAGGATGTTAACTTCTCAACTACAGATTTTGAGTATGAATGCCTTTATTATACACTTTCCAGCCTTTGAACACTTCCATTTCAGTGTTTTAACTATGGCCTTATCTGTTCCAATTCTTCACTTCATTTAACAAAAACAGTGCATTCTTTTGAAGACTGGCAGAAGTAATCTCATTTAAAATCTTCAAGAAGCACTTACTCATTTCTCATTTAGGAGCAAGATATTATTACTACCATGTGTTGTTTGTTACAATATCCCAACTGTGGAGAAAACTGCTTAAAAGATTACACTGACAAACTGAAACAGAAATTATCACTTATGGAACATTAACTTTTATGATCCTAATTACTTTTTCAGCACCACACACAGTGATGTTTCCTGTGCTATCAATTTTACTGTTCACATCACTTTATCTCTATGTAGTTTCATCATATAGAAGTAATACTTTATTATCTTTATGGAGCATTTTTTATTCTAATGCTTTGTAACAAGGCTTAGTGAAACATATAAAATGATTTCAAACAGAAGTAACAATAAATCAATTAAGTCCACTTTCTCTAAATATAAATGCTATCATTAATGCATTTAGTATGCATAATTTGCAAATACACTAATAAATAGTGGGGGGTCCATTTTATAGTGCAATGCAGTTTTATTCATACTAAGAGCTCACTTATGAGTTTAAGAAAAGAATAAAACTACACATATGCACACACACACACACGCCTGTGCAGTAATTAATGTATATATTATGTAGAAATGTGTGGGATTCAAAAAGAGTTACTTTGAGTGGTAAGTTCTAACATGAGCAGACAACCCCTCACAATACACCATGATACAGAAACAGGTCCACTGCAGTAATTTTCCACAGTCAACATGGTGGGCTGTTCTGCTGGTCACTCTATAGGATAATAAGGCATTCTAAGGAAGTGATAATGCTGTGCTCTCCCCATGAAATGCCTGCAGTAAGTGATGTACGCTGACTAACAATTCAGACAGTCAGTCAGCAACATAAAATAACATGGCTGGCAGTAATAATCTACATGGCCAAAATGCTGCAGCTCCCCATTCAAGTCAACATGACAGGCTGTGTTGCAGTTAAGTTTAATAAAGTTCAGCAGAGATGCAGTGATGGAAGAGTGTGTGAATGAGTGCAAAGGTCTGCAGGGGTATGAATGGACTGGGATGGCTATGTACTTGTGTGTTTCCACCTATGTTGTGACAGTGGGGGCGGGTTAGGGAGGGGAATGTCAGTGTTGATATGTGTGGGTGTGTGTCTCTTGGAGTTCATTCAAGTGTGTGGAAGTTGTGTTATGCTGAGTGAATGCCTCTGTGTGCATACACACAAATGTCTTCATGTGTGTGGAAACTGAATGAGGGGTGCCTGTAACAAGATTCATGGAACACCAGCTGGAATTACCAATGAAAAGTGCTTTTAGCACCAACAATAATTAATGGTATTCAGTGACATGCAAATTAGCCAATAATGAAGCCTTCCTTATTGTGGAAAAAGCTGTCTCTGTGTTAGATTTTACAAGGTGACATAAACTGTCGTACCCGTAGCAGTTTTTTTTTTTTTTTTTTTTTAAATTAGAGATTTTTTCTGAAACACAGGGAAAGTCCCTCCACCACATACACCCAGCAAATAAATATCTAATATATAAAATGAAAGAAATACTGCCATATACACTATAGCATTTTTAGTCTGTTCAGCTTGAAGAACTAAGCTACTCATATTGACAAATGTATAAGCTACATCTAAAGCTATCTGAGTGTGACAGATGTAGCTGCAGCACCTGTCTTTTCCATCCAGCCAGGAACATCCATGTGAAGTAGAGCTCCTCCCTAATCCAAATCAAGTGTAACTTGAACAACTGAATGGGGAACAGGAAATTCATCCCTGGTTTGGCGCCTATGTCGCTAATGGACACAGGCAGTCTGTAAATTGCTCATCTCCCAGATCCCTGCTTGGAAATGTTTCACCTGCCAGGACTCTGCTTACACTTATCAAGGGTACCAGAACTTGTCAGAGACTTGGGATGCATGGCTAGGCTTAAAAAGCCCTTTGAGGTTATTAGCCTAGTAAAAAAATATGAACCTAAAAGGGGTTTATGGACTGGTGGCTGGGATTGTAATTTTTGTGTTAAAAACAGAAAGAAAAAAACATACATGTACCAAGCATGACGATAAATATGGAGTGTTATAAAAGTGTTGTAAAATACTGGGGCCGATCCAAAACATGTTGTGTGTGTGTGTTTGTGTGTAAAAGAATAAGTAACTGTGACAAAAGAAAATGTTAAATTTGTGGGAAATGGGACATGAAGCAAAAAAAACTTTGAATTGAAAGGTTATAAATGTAACAAAACTGGACATTTATGAATGGATTGCAAAAATAAAAATAAGAGTAAGGACAAAGAAAATGAACAAAGAGAAGAAATTTTAGAAGTACTAGAAATAGAAGAAAATTTGGATGAGAAAATATAATAAAGAGGATATAGAAGAAGGTTCTGAAATAAGTGATTAAGAAGACAAAATGGGAGGTTGTAAAAAGAAAAAAAAAGATTTATATTGGTAAAAGTGTAAAAGACAGATAAAGAAAATTTAAAGAGAGAAGAATAAAAGAAAAAACAAAGGAAATGGATGAAAAGAATATATACAGCTAATGACTGATTTGAATGGTAGATGATATTTAACGAAAATATAAAAAATGTTTTTTACAGTGACAATAAGATGTGAGAACAATAAAGAAAGAACAATATAAAAGAACATACAACAATGTATTGGAAGATTTAGAATATAATGGCAGAAAAAATAAAAGAACTGCTATATAAGCAAAGGTATTTTTACAGGGAAAAAGAAAAGTATCAATTTACTTAAGCTGATTAGTAAAGGAAGATGTTAGTGTAATGACAGAAATAAAAATGTAAAAAGGGAAACAGAAAGAACTCAGAAAAGATTATGAATATTGTAGTAAAATAGGTACAAAAAGAAAGCAATGAAAATAAACATAGAAAGTAAAAATGTTAACAGAAAAAGTGAACAAAGAGTTGGAAAAGATTTCTTTAAATGAGCTAAATAAAGTATTAGGACAAGTAAATGTAGATTTAGCTGCAGAACCAGGTGGGATAGGGTATGAAATGTGTAAAAAAATTAAGGAATTAGCAAAAATTTTTTTAAAGATTTTGAATGAATGTTTAAATGAAGGTTTTATGTATAAAGTTTACATAGTAGGATACTTAAATTCATATGGAAGAAGGAAGACAGTCAAAAAAACTGTAGAATTATGGCATTCAATAATAATAAGATCTTTGTGAAAATAATACAAAAGACATTTGAAACTAAATTGGAAAATATTATGAAAGACAGTATATACAGTATAAAGGGAAGGGTTGTCAAGAATTATAAATGATAGCTGGATGATATTGTGAACAGAAAAGAAGAAGCAACAATCATGATAGGAGACCTTAATAAGGCATTTGAGACAATTGGACATTAAATCTTATGTGGAATAATAAAATAATATAATATAAGTGAGAAAGTTAGGAAATTATGTATGTCAGTGTATAAAGTAAAAATACTTGTAAATGGCTGGTTAAACCAAGAGTTACATATGAAGAGTGGTGTATGATAGGGATGTCCAATGAGTTGTATACTCTTTGCATTAGTTATGAATGTGATAGTATGTGAAATAAATTTAAAAAATGATGGAGGTGAGGTATATAACACCAGAAGTGTTAAGAATTCCAGCTCTGTTAACATATGCAGATGACAGTAAAATAACTGGAAAAAAATTGATAAAAAGTAATAATTTGCACAAATAACTGTCTAGAGCTGATAGGGATGGCTTTAAATAAAGAGGAAAAAAGAAGTTATGTACTTACCATAACATTCCACGTGAGTTGTTCATCTCACCTTCATTCTTTACTGATGGGTTCAGAGCCGATCCCTCGGCTCCAAGTCGGCACCTACTGCAAAGCTCAAGGATTTCAAGTAGCTCGAGGCCAAGTCCCTATCTCATGATGGACCCTGAGTTACCTCAGATCTTATTTACTGCATAAAATAATACCATATGCCATTGTATAACTCCATAAGAGAGAAAGTATAGAAGGGTTGAGTGACCAGGAAGGATCTAGCATCTCGGTCTTCTGAAAGCCCAGGAGGGGGTAGGAGGGAGGGATGTAAGAATGAAGGCGAGATGATCAACTCACATGGAACATTTTGGTAAGTACATAACTTCTTTATGTGAAGTTGTTCTATCTCGCTGTTCATTCTTTACTGATGGGTAGCGTCCCAAGCACCATCAAACTTGGGTGGCTCACAGGAGTATATTTCTCAGGACCGTGGATCCAAAGGAGGCCCTGTCAACTTTGTAATGAGTGATAAAGTTATGAGGTTTTGACCAAGTGGCTGCTGCACATATGTTATCAATAGGAAGTCTGGCAGAAAAGGCAGATGATGTAGAAACTGTTCTGGTTGAGTGAGCTTTAATTTTATGCTGCAAGGGCATATTGGCAGCTGAATAAGCAAAGGTGATACAATCAGATAACCATTTAGACAGAGTTGTTTTAGCCACTGGCATACCCTTCCTGGAATCTGAAAATGAAACAAAAAGCTGGTCTGATTTTCTGAAATATTTTGTTCTATCCAAATAAAATCTGAGCTGTCTGTGAACATCAAGTTTGTGCATCATGTACTCTAAATTGTTTAAATGGTTGGGGAAGAAAACTGGCAAATCAATAACTTGGTTGAGATTCGTTTCAGTGCAAACTTTGGGGAAGAGAGAGGGGGTTTGTTCGAAGTGAGACTCTGTCAGCATGGAAAATCAAATAAGGGGGCTTGATGGATAAGGCCTGAAGCACTGACACTCAGTCAGCAGAAGTAATAGCCATTAAAAAGATGGTTTTCCATGACAAAAATTTGAGGTCACATGAAGAAGCTGGTTCAAATGGCAGAAGAATTATGCAGGAAAGCATAAAATTTAGATTCCATGGAGAGTAGGGAGATTTCACAGGTGGTCTAATATGAAAGGTCCCTTTGAGAAAGGCTTTGGATAATTTGTGTGACATAATATTCAATCCTTCAAATCCCAGATGAAAGTTAGAAATGGCAGCAATTTGAACACGGACTGTTGCTGCTGCAGCTCCTTTATTGAATATCACGGTTAAGAAATGTAGAATAGAGGCCATAGGGGCTTGGTAAGGGTCAATATTGTTTTTAGAGGCCCATATAGAACATTTTTTCCATTTACTGAGGTACAGCTTCCTCGAAGAGGATTTATGAGATGATAGGAGAATTTGCCTCATCTCATTGGAAAGGTTATGGAACCTGGCTATGATGAGAATTGGAGTAGCCAAGCTGTCAGCTTCAAGGACTGCAGAGAGGGATGAAGTTCCCCTGATGAGTGCATCAGAAGGTCTGGAACTGGGTCCAGAATCCAGGGGTCCTCCAAAAGATGAAGTCGAAGGAAGGGGAACCAAATCCAATGAGGCCAAAAGGCAGCTATTAGAATGATGGTCCTTCCCAGAGCTTTGGCTTTCTGTAATACCTTGGGTATCAGCAGGATTGGTGGGAATGCATAGAGAAGGCCCAGGGTCCAATCATGAACAAGTGTGTCTTTTGTGGCTTCTCCCGGAGGGAGAATCAGGGCAAAGTGGCTTCTGCATTTGGTGTTCATGTGACTGGCAAAAAGGTCGCAGCAAGGCTGGCCCACCTGTGGAATATCCCGTCTGCTATTTCCATCTTGAGGGACCACTCGTGGGGCAACAAAATTGCTCTGCTCAACTTGTCTGCTATCATGTTGGATTTCCCCAGGATGTACACTGCTAACAGAAAGCGCTGTGTAGAAAATAGCCCACTGCCATACTCTGAGGGCCTCACAACAAAGGGGGTAAGATCTGGTTCCTCCTTGTTTTTTCAAATACCAGACCATTGCCATGTTGTCCATCTGAATCGCAATCGTACCCAGAGGAAGAGTCCTGGAACTACTGCAACACCAAAAGTACTGCTCTCATCTCTAGGACATTGATATGCAGATGTGTTTCTTGATTGGTCCATGTGCCTTGGGCTGTCTTTCCCTGAAAATGGCCCCCCACCCTATCAGGGAAGCGTCTGTGGTCACTGTGGCCGCTAGATGGGGTAGCACAAATGGGTGTCCTATCATAACATGAAGTGAGGTCAACCACCACTGAAGATCTTTTTTGCAGGAATTTGTGATCATTATCATGTGAGACATGGGAAGCTCTTGGTAAGACCACTGAGTGAATAACTGCCATTGTAGTATCCACATGTGCATACGACCTAGTGGTATGGCTAGAATTCCTGCTGCCATCAGACCTAACAATTTCAGAATTTCTGATGCTGGTGCTTTGTTTTTTGATATTAGAATGCGGACATGCTGAGGGAGAAGTAAGACTCTTTCTACTGGAAGTCTTAGTGTGGTGGTGGTGGTGTCCAGTTCTGCTCCGATAAAGACGATATGCTGCGATGGCGACAAGGCAGATTTTTCTGAGTTTATTGTAATGCCCAGTTGATTGCAGAGTGACAGAGTGGACTCCCTGGCCTGAATGAGTTGATGCCTGGTGGTGGTGGTAAGGAATCAATCATCTAGGTACAGAAACATCTGGAATCCTAAACATCTCAGGTGAGTCGTGACCACTGCTATGCATTTGGTGAACACTCTGTAGTAAGACCAAAGGACAGGGCTCGAAACTGGTAATGATTGGCTCCCAGCCAGAAGCGCAGATGATCCCTGGATGGCCTGGCCATTTTTATGTGGTAGTACGCATCTGGAGATCTATCGAGCACATCCAGTTGTCTTTCCCAAAGAAGGGAAGTACTGACTGAAGCATGACAATCTGACACTTCTCTTTCTTTACAGATTTGTTTAGTCTGCTGAAGTCCAATATAGGTCTCCAGTCCCCTGTCTTTTTTTGGAACTAAAACGAATCTTGAGTAAGTTCCAGACCCTGTCTGGTCTGCTGGGACTGGTTGGATGACTCTTTTTCATAGCAATGTCTGGACCTCTACTGTTGCTTGTTCCCTGTAACTGGGTGGAACGTCCGGGATATTCCTTGATGGTGGAGCGGGTGTGGCGAAAGGGATGAAGTATCCTCTGGAAACTATACTTTGTACCAAGTTGTTGTTTGTTATTTTGAGCCAGGCATCTGGGTAGAAAAGTAAGCGACCCCCGACTGCCTCCAGAGCAGGACAGTTGGGCCTTCTTTCAGGAGCGCTGGTAGGGCTGCCCAAAGAAGTGATCTCTGTCACCCTGGTGTTGTGGACCCCCTCTGCCACGAGGGCGGCATCTTCCATTATTGCCCCCTCCTCTGCCCCTGGAGGGGGGTTCACCATGTGTGTCCTGAAAGGCTCCTTGGGCTTTTCAGAACCACATTTTCCCTCTCCTTTGACCCTTGTGGTAGTATCTGGCAGGGTTGGAAAAATGGACCCCGATGGCAAACAGAGTCTTTCTGTCCTGCTCACACCTGGTTAAGGTTTCCTTGACTTTAGTGGAAAAGGAGAAAAGCCCTGCAAGTAGGATCCAAGTGCAAGGCAAAACAAACTATCAGTAACTGAAAAAATGCCAGCACAAAACTCAGTATATGTCAGCAACAAAACTACAGCCTAGTTTTGTTGCTGACATATACTGAGTTTTGTGCTGGCATTTTTTCAGTTCCTTGACTTTAGGCACAAATAGGGACAAACCATCAAAGGGCGTATTCATGAAGGATGACTTGAAGGGCTCCACGAAGGAACACAAGTGTATCCAGGAGTGTCTCCTAAGAGCAACTCCTGTACCCACTGCCCTACTCATTCCATCAGCTGCATATGAAATGAGGCGCATGGATGAGTTCACTATAGAATTGAGGGTAGCAAGCTGGGTGGCAACTCTGTCTGTAGCTACTGTATCCTGAAGAGTATCTCCCAGCTCTTTAAGGAGATCTCTTTGTAGCCTGGTAAAATGGGTTAAATAGTTAAGTGAATGAAGAGCAAAAGTCGCTGAACTAAACATGCTCTTCCCATATCTATCCATGATTCTGGAGTCTCTGTTAGGAGGATGGACAGATGAGGAAGTTTCAGACATTTCCTTTTTGGTGGCTGCTGCCACCACCATGGCATTAACTGGCACACTTTTGGTCAAGAAAGATTTATCTAGGGGGTATAAATGAACTTATTAGGCCTCCTAGGGAAAGGCTCCATAGTATCCGGAGACTCCCACGACCTTCGTGAGACCAGCTGCATCAGTTCATCGAAGGGTGGAGACACCCAAGAGGTAGAGGGCTGAGACCCTAAAGCCTTCAGGAGGACCGACTCGTCCAAAGTAGGGTTGGTGGACTGCCAGTCACACCTCTGCCTAAGAATTTCCAGTATCACAGCAAATGAGATATCCTTAGAGGGGCACAGTGGGGACCCTTCTGATTCATCCAAGTCAGTGTCAGATGTTAATGACTCCTGAGGGGAGTCCACATGTTTTCCCCTACACACACTCTTCCTGGGAACCTCATCAGTGGGAGCTTTTGGAGAGGTCTCGAAAGAGCATGGGCCACCCAGTGGGCCTTCCTGAGGCTCTGGGTCCCTGCGTTTAGCAAGGATCTGTGAGACAGAAGCAGACACAGATGCTTTAGGGGATGAAGAAGCCAGATCCGAAGTTGAGGATTTCTTGGGAGACATAACTCTCCTCATGGCTTCAAAGGCACCTCTGCTCCAATGAGAAGGGGCCGAAGGATCTGAGGAAACCGCCAATACCCCTGGCACCGGGACAGTGGGCTCCAAGTCCAAGGAAGGAGACAAGCTCATCTGAGCCGAAGCCCCGAGAGCAAAGTCGGAACCGACAAGTCAGTTCAACTATACTCCCCGGACCTGACTAGAGAGTGTCGGCTCCTAGAGTCCTCGATCGGCGCCAAGGACATCAGAGTAAACAGAGCCGAAGACACTGGAGCAGGTGTCGACTCCGAAGGCTCCACAATCAGCATGTCTGACTCCTCCAGCTCTGAAGGACTGGTATAGCTTAGAGGAGGAAGAAATATAGCTGGTATATGGGTCTTCGGCTTTGAAGCCACCTGGGTCAGAGCCAATAATTTGGCAAAGGCCGGTGCCTGTAGAAGCTTCTGCACCACTTGATCCACATCCAAATCAGATAGGCTAACAGAAGACAGGAATGAACGGACTGATGGTACCGACTGGAGTAGTGGTGATTTAGGTATTTCAGATACCAGTTCCAAAACTGGGGACCAGCTCCAAAAAGAAAAAACAGTTGGCTCCAAGACCTGTGGAGCCGATGTCACAGACTCTTTTGATTTCTTTGATTTTTTTTTGATTCCACAGAAGTCTTGGAAGAATTTGAGGACTTACTAGACCCATCCTGGTCACTCAAAGCCTCCTGAAAGGAAGGTTTCAACAAACTCCTGTCAGTTAGCTTTCTTTTTCTCTCTTGGAGGACTCTAGAGGAAAAAGAATGGCAAATGGAACATGTTTCCTGTAAGTGCAAGGCACCCAAGCAGTAGACACAATTCACATGGCAGTCAGTAACAGCCATCTTTTGCCCACATTTAGGGCATTTTTTAAACCATGATTTAGGGTGTTTATCCTTGTCATCAGCCATAACAGAAATGGACACACCCAACAACAGCAAATATAGAATAGCCTTCTAACAAAAAACAGGCTAACTATAAGCACAGGCACACACAAGCCTTTTAAACTAAAGCTAACTGTAGGTACTGATAAGCCTTCTAATAAAAAACAGGCTAACTGTAATCACAGACACATACACACAAGCCTTTAAAACCAAGGTTAACTATAACTACTAACAAGCCTTCTAAATAACACACAAGCTTAATATATGCACTCACCTAAGTCTAATAATTATGAAATACTCTTGAAACACACAATATTATGGTAATAACAAATGTGACCAAAAGGGTCACAGAATAACAATTTTTTTAGTCAGAAAATTTAAATAGAAATTTAAATAGGCCTATGAAGAAACAAGGCCAAATATATAATAAAGAAAGCACACAGGAAAGGGAACACTACAGATAAAGCTTTAAGAGCTTATCTAATGTAAATATCTAAGTATTTTAACAATAAACTAGCAACAATTTTAGTAAATATAAAGATATAAAAGTTTTTAATGGCTTGAGCTAGCAAGAACCTCCTATCAGTTGCAGCAGCAAACTAGATCTGAGGTAACTCAGGGTGCATCATGGGATAGGGACTTGGCCTCGAGCTACTTGAAATCTTCGAGCTTTGTA
This sequence comes from Protopterus annectens, assembly GCF_019279795.1. Taxonomy (NCBI): domain Eukaryota; kingdom Metazoa; phylum Chordata; order Ceratodontiformes; family Protopteridae; genus Protopterus; species Protopterus annectens. The sequence continues at coordinate 480,456,858 of NC_056735.1, forward strand.
GTAGGTGCCGACTCACAGCCTTGGGATCAGCTCCAAACCCATCAGTAAAGAATGAATGGCAAGATAGAACAACTTCACATGCAAAGGTTTAGATGAGGTAGTAAAGACAGGAGTATATATTTTACAATGAACGAACTTTCTGTGTTAGGAATAAAATTTGGGAATAAAGATGTAAGTAGAATTTAATGGATAAAAACATTAGAAGAAATACAATAAACCTGTCTTTTCTGGAGAATATATATATATTATCATTCAGAAAAAAAACTTATTTGATAAATTTAGTACTAATGGTAAAAATAGCAAGTGTATTTATTTTGTCAGCAGTATTTGAAAAGGAATTACTGCAGATATGTTTTCATTATATGGAGTTCTAGATTAAACCCAGTAAAAAGAGGAATTCTGTATGTAAATAAAGAAGAAGGAAGTTTACAGTTAATTAACCCAGTGGTATACTCTGTGGTGCCTGTCTCAGTGCCAACTACTATACGGGACAGTCAGTCTAATCTGGAAAAAGAAGTTATGTACCTACCATAACGTTCCATGTTAGTTGTCTTCATCTCGCCTTCTTTCTTGCTGGTTGGGATCGGAGCTGATCCTCGGCTCCGACACAGCCATCTTCTATAGCTCGAGAGCTGTTTACTGGCTCGAGGCTACCCCTTATCCCATGATGCCTAGCGCTAGCTACCCAGATCTTGTTTGTAATAGCTAACCCCAGACACAGCCAGAGAATCAACCTGTCCAAACAGATTGAGCATACCTGTCATACTCTCTAAGTCAGTAGAGGAAACAAACCAGAGAACACTCAGCCAGTGAAACCAAAACTCCTCTCGATCCAATAGGACAGAGGGACGGAGGGTGGGACGCAAGAAAGAAGGCGAGATGAAGACAACTAACATGGAACGTTATGGTAGGTACATAACTTCTTTATGTTAAGTTGTCTATCTCACCTTCGTTCTTGCTGGTTGGGACAGCGTCCCTAGCACCTACAATCCTGGGTGGCTCATTGGAACAGACTCTTCAGAACAGTGGAACCAAAGTCAGCTCTGCTCCTGGAGACCATATCTAGCTTGTAATGAGAAATAAAGGTATGAGGATTTGCCCACGTAGTAGCTGCACAGATAGAATCCATGAGCAATCTAGATTGGAAGGCTACAGAGGTGGCCAAAGCCCTAGTTGAATGACCTTTTGGTTTGATAGGCAACTCTTTGTTTCTCAATTGATAAATGAAAGTAATAATGTGAGACAACCACCTGGATAAGGTCACTTTGGAAACTGGGAGACCTTGTTTGCCTAGAGCGTAGGAAAGGAATAGTTGGTCTGACTTCCTTATATCCTTAGTCCTATGCAAGTAAAAACGCAATTGTCTATGAACGTCCAATTGGTGTAATTTGTATTCTGCTTTGTTGGTGTGGTTAGGGAAAAACACAGGAAGGTCTATAGATTGGTTTAAATTGTTTTCTGAGCAGACTTTCGGAAGGAACGAGGGATTAGTCCTCAGAGCAACCCTGTCCTTATGAAAAACTAAGTATGGAGGATGAACACATAGTGCCTGGAGTTCAGAGACACATCTGGCTGAAGTAATAGCTACCAGAAAAAGTGTTTTCCAAGATAGAAACTTAATGGAGCAGGATGCTGCAGGTTCAAAGGGGGGCATAAGCTTATGAGACATAATGTTTGAATTAGACAACCCAACATGAAAGTTAGAAATGGCCGCCAATTGAACCCTGATTGTAGCAGAAGCGGACCCAGAATGAAAAAAGTTGTGCTAGGAACTCCAAAATTTCGTGGACTGGGGCTGAAAAAGGATCTACATTCCTAGCCTCTGCCCAACAAGAAAAACCTTTCCATTTGCTAGCATAAGTCTTTCTAGTTGTGGAATTGTGAGAGGAGACAATAATCTCATGCACAGCCGGGGAAATGTTGGGAAGCCTGGCTAAGGTCGTGGAGCAACCAAACTGTGAGCTGGAGTGTTTGGAGGGATTGATGCAGCCCGCCTGATTGATGAATCAGTAGATCTGGAATCGGATCCAGAGTCCAGGGCTGATCGAGAAGGTAATGGTGCAGGAACGGAAACCATATCTGTCGAGGCCAGTAGGGGGCAATAAGGATCATTTTGCAACCCAACGATATTGCTTTCTGTATGAGTTTCGGTATCAGGGGAAATGGAGGGAAGGCATAAAGAAATCCCTGAGGCCAATCGTGGACTAGAGCATCTCTGGGTGCGTGACATGGAAGCGGAAGAAGGGAGAAGTAGTTGCTGCATTTGCTGTTGAAGGGGGTGGCAAAAAGATCGCAGCAAGGCTGTCCCCATTTGCGTAAGATCAGATCCACAACTACCTGATTCAGAGACCACTCGTGAGGCATGAGAATAGCTCTGCTGAGCCTGTCCGCTATGACGTTGGACCTCCCAGGGATGTGCGTCGCAATAAGAAATCATTGGGAAGAAATTGCTCACTGCCAGAGTCTGAGTGCTTCTCGACATAGGGGGTAGAACTTGGTTCCGCCCTGCTTGTTGATGTACCAGACCACTGACATCTTATCCATTTGAACTGCAATGGTCCCAGAAGGGAGAGAGTCTTGAAGAGCTTGCAACGCTAGGTGCAGGGCTCTCATTTCTAGGACGTTTATATGCAGGTGGTACTTGTGAGGTTGCCAAGTGCCTTGGACTGTCCTGCCCTGATAATGCCCCCCCACCCTATCAGGGATGCGTCCGTGGTCACCGTGGCAACCAGAGGGGGCTGAATGAAGGGTCTGCCCTGAGTCACTAGTGGGGAGACCATCCACCAGGAAAGGTGCCTTTTGCATGCTTCTGTAATCATGATCATGTGAGACATGGGCAGCTGTTGAAAAGACCACTTTGTGAACAGAAGCCACTGAAGGATCCTCATGTGAAAGCGGGCCAGTGGGATTAGAAGAATTGCCGCTGCCATGGAACCCAGAGTTTGAAGGATAAACCTGACTTGGATCCTTTTGCTCTGCATTAGAATTTGTACTTGCTGGCGAATTGTAGACACCCTTTCTGGTGGTAGCCTTGTGGACATGTTCTTTGTGTCCATGTCTGCTCCTATATAGGTGATAGATTGACAGGGCAACAAGGCAGATTTTTCGAAGTTTATTGTAATGCCTAGCTGGGAGCAGATTGTGATTGTGTAGTCCTTAGCTTGCAGAAGTTGATGCTTGGTAATAGCAGTGAGGAGTCAGTCGTCTAGATATGGAAACACCTGGAATCCTTGACGTCTCAAGTGAGCCGTGACCACTGCCATACATTTGAACACCCTGGGGGCTGTGGTGAGACCAAAGGGCAGAGCTCTGAACTGGTAATGACTGGCTCCTAGCCAGAAGTGAAGGAATCTCCTGGAGTGCCTGTCCATTTTGATGTGGTAGTACGCATCCTGAAGATCTATGGAGCACATCCAATTGTCCTGACCCAGAAAGGGTAGAATGGACTGTAGCGTGACCATCCAAAACTTTGTTCTTTGAACAGACTTGTTTAGTCTGCTGAGATCCAGAATCGGTCTCCAGTCCCCTGTCTTTTTTGGTACCAAAAAGAACCTTGAGTAAGTTCCGGATCCATGTTGGTCTGCCGAGACTTCCTGGATGACTCTTTTTTTCTAGCAGTCTTGAAACTTCTATGACTGCTTGGTCCCTCAGATTGGGTGGAACATCTGGAAGGGACTTGTTCGACAGTAAGGGGGGTTGAGAGAAGGGAATTTTGTAACCTCCGGATATAACTGACCGTACCCATTTGTCTTGCGTTAAATTTTGCCAGGCTTTTGGGTACAGTGAAAATCTTCCCCCGACTGCCTCCAGAGGCGGGCAGCCGGGCAACCCTTCAGGGATGCTGAAAAGGCTTCTCAGAGAAAGATTCTCTGTTGTCCTGGTTCTGCGGACCCCCTCTGCCACGAGGGCAGCATCTATTGTTGTTATTTCCTCCTCTGTCCCTGGCGGAAAAATCGCTACGTGTGTCAGGCGAGGCTCCCTGGGATTTTCGGAACCACATTTTACCACTCTTCTGACCCTTGGGGTATGGTCTGGAAGGAGTGGAAAAATTGACTCCCACGGCAGAGAGAGTCTTGCCTTCTTGCTCACATCTAGTCAAATTATCTTTCACCTGTGGTCCAAAAAGAAAGCAACCATCAAAGGGAGTGTATGTGAATGATGCTCTAAAGGGTTCCGCAAAGTTACACAGCCGCATCCATGCATGTCTCCTAAGGGCCACGCCCATACTTGCAGCTCTACTTGCACCATCTGCTGCATAAGAAATGAGCCTCATGGAGGAGTTGACTACAGAATTAAGGGTCACCAGCTGGGAAGCCACTTTAGCTTGAGCCCCTTCAGCTGATGGATCTTGAAGGGTATCTCCGAGCTCTTTAAGGAGATCCCTCTGAAGCTGGGTAAAATGGCATAAGTAGTTCAGTGACCTCATAGAAAAGGTCGCTGAAGCAAACATACACTTCCCGTATCTGTCCATGGTCCTAGACTCCTTGTTAGGGGGGTGGACAGATGAAGAGGTTTCCGCTAACTCTTTTTTGGTGGCTGCTGCTACCACCATGGCATCAGCAAGAACACCTTTCATAAGGAACTGCTTATCATGGGGTGCTGTGATGAACTTGCCAGGTCTCCTCGGAGTTGGTTCCACTGTATCCGGGGCTGACCAAGCCTTTTGAGCCACCACAGACATAAGTGGATCGAATGGCGGAGAAACCCAGGAGGTGGAAGGTCGGGAACCGAATGCATCCAGGAATACAGACTCATCCTCGGTAGGGGCTAGAGGATTCCAGTTCCTCCTCTGCTTAAGCATTTCGAGGATGTCCAAAAAGGAAACATCTTCAGAGGGGGATCTTGGGGACCCTTCCGAATCATCTAAGTCTGTATCTGAAGTGATAGACTCAGGGGAGTCAATGTGCTTCCTCTTACACTTCTTTTTATGAGGGTCTCCTCTGAATGTTCAGGGGAGGCCTCGGAAGAATAGGAAACACCCAATGGGGTGCCCTGGAGTGCTGGTTCCCCACACTTGGGGTCTGGAGGAGGAGCAGAGGTTGGCACAGGCACTATAGGGGATGGAGCCGGTAGGGCCAATAGTGGAGCATACTCAGTGGCCAGAACACTCCTCATGACATTGATGCAGAGAAGGCTCCAGTTCCGAGGAAATCGGAATCCTTCTCTGCACCGAGGGAGATGGCTCTGAGGCCGATGTAAGTGCTGAGCTCACCTGCGCCGAAGCTCTGAGAGGGAGAATGGGGTCAGACAAGAGTCCGATGCCACTCGCCCCCTCGGAGCCGATGAGGGAGCACCGGCGCCCAGATCCCTCGACAGATGGCACCATCGAGGTAATCGGAGCCGATGACGGAACCGAAGGAGATAAAATTATTGGAGCCAACAGTTCTACTACTCGAACCACAATGAACTCCGGCTCCAAGCTCAATGGAGTTGGAGGAGGAACATCAATAGAAGTGGATGGAGATAGACAACTTAACATCAACTGTTGTATGGATTCTTATCAAACTGAATATACTGCATTGTTACCTGAGCTTTGGCAGTTTAATATGACATATTTGCTTCCTGTGTTTTTATCACGTTGAATGTATTGTATGCTCTTATGCTTTAGCAGTTTGATCTGATATATTTGTTATTTTGTCTTTTATCACATTGTAAGCATTGTACTGTTACTGTGTTTTATCAAATTGTATGTATGTGTATCTCTGTGGAGCTTTTCTCCCTGGGCCTCCACTGAAAATGGGCACTCTTTGGCCCAGTGGACCTTCCTCGTCAACAAATGCAATAAAGTAAATAAATATGCTGCTGCATTAAATTTGTAAGAAGTTTTAAAGTGGATAAATGAAAAAGATGAGAGATTACAACTAAAATTATAAGTATGATAAATCTGGGGGTATGGTAAAAAAGAGTAAAAGGGAAAGAGCATATAAATGAAGAAATAAAATGTTCCAAAGAAAAAAGTATTTTTGTGGAAAAAAATGATGATATAGAAAAATATAGACAAAAAATTAAAGCTATTAAAATAGTAAGTAAATGGCGTAAATTGAAAGTGGAATGTCTAGATTTTTTTTTTTTTTTGTGGAGATGGGTAATAGATAAATTGCCAGTAAAAAGAAATATGCCATATAAAAAGAAAAGTGGTAAAAGAAACTATGGAATAATTGTTTTTGAAATGTAACAGAGTAAAAAAGTTATGGTGAAAATTATATAAAGAAGATTTTTTTGAAGATATAAAAGAAGTTGGATAAAATAAACATGGATATTACATGAATAGAAGTAAAGAATATGTTAAAAGAATAGATAAAAAGTTATTTTATCCTATATAGTGTATATGGAATGGAAGAAAAAATTAAATTATGTTTAATAGTAAATGGATTTTAGCAACAATATATAGTAAAATCAGGTGGTGATTATGGAATATAATAGGGATGAACATTTAGTATGATTGTAAAGGAAATTATGAATATTTTGTAATTAAGAGTTACTTTGTATATATAAATAAAGGACCCCCTACTCTTTTTGACAGGTGTTGCAGGATCTTTTACATTCATCTGAGTTACCACTGAATGAAGCAGATGGGACCTTGGTTTAATGTCTCATCTGAAGGAAGATCATTTTTTATTTTGACTACATCCATGCAGGCAAAGCTTTGTATGAGGTTCCTACTGGCCTTGAATCAGTTATTCACTTTAATTTTGATGGCATCTTTGAAAGCACAGTTCTGCAGTACCTTATATTAAACATACATAATGTTCTTCAAAAGTTTTGATTATCAACCTTTGGATACATATTTGTCTGTATGGAACAAATCCCTAAGCTAGGAGTTTAACAAAAAAGCCACACCATTTTCAAGCTTCACCAAAACAGTAATAAAATTAATCCTGCAAAAGGTGAAGACTGTTTAATTGTATACCATAGCATCACAACCAATGAATTTGGAGAGGTAAATGTGGCAAACCATGGCAATGGAAATGCTACTGTTAATCATATGCTTCTTAGTTGAACCTCAAAACAGTTCAACTGTTCTATCACTTTTGCAGGCTGCTAATGTCCTAGTACAGCAGAGCCTGCTTTGTTGCAGGTGCTCTGTTGTGTGTCAAGGTCACGCAACTAGGACAATATGAAAAATGTGAATATCCTAATGCTCTTCCATTTTCTGTCAGTCAATACAATCTTAAAGGTAGCATATATAGAAATCAGGGGGGTGGGAATAATGATCCCACACTGGGGTAGCAGGGCAGCATAGCCATCTGCAAAAATATTTTTTTTCTGTTTGAACAGCAAATTGTTAGGTTTAGATATGCATTTCAGCTAAGGAAGATGTGAGGTTAATTTATAAATTAATCCCACTTTATGGATTATGATACATACCACTTCAGAAAATACATCTTCCCATTTATTCCCTTACTGTTTAACAGCAAAGTACTACCACATTTAAATAATTATTTTTAAATTAAGCAGTTCATATTGTCTTTGACTACTTGAAAGCATATCCCTGATTGCTGAAGCAAAAAGGTGAAGAACAGTCTTGTCGCCTAGTAAAATGGCACATTTTATTCAAAGAGACAGTCATATTTGTTTAGCAGAGCACTAATTTAAGAATAAAAGGTTGTGGTAACCACAAGCAATGCAGAACTATTACAACATTTCCAGAAACTGTAATATTGATTTGAAATTTCTCAAGACACTGACAGAAAAATAGCCTAGTCTATATTATTCCATCATATTAAGAAATATGAAAAATGCAGAGTTGTATATGTTCAAATGATCACTGCTGCAGTAGTCTTAGAAATAGTGGTTACATCCTGCTGAGGATATACCAGCTGGCCGGCTTCCAAAGCTTCAGGGCGAAACTGTTAGCCTGAGTAGAGCTGACGAAACTGACAGGTTTGGGTGCCAAGCCCTTCAGAGCTTTCATGACAACTGAGAAAAGGAGGCTGAGCCATGAAAGGACATTGTTAGGAACAACAAAAAATAAATGTCCACACCCTGGCATAAAAAACATACCAAAAAGCAAGGGGAATGAAGGGAGAGTGTGGTTACTACAGCAGTGATCACTGAAACATCTACTGTTATGGCATGTTTACTTACACAACTGTACTACATTCATCATATTGATCACTGCTGTAGCAGCTTTAGCTATACAAGTAGATTACCCAAGCTTTCTACATTTGGGACGTGGAAGGTGAAAGGTCCAACAGCTCTTGGAAAATGGTCATAAAAAGCCTGATCTAGGCTAAGACAAGAAATCAAATTTGTAATGTCTTGTAAAAGTATGCACAGATGACCATGTTGCTGCTTCTAGAATACTTCTAGACTCCAACCCTTTCAAAAAAGACATAAATGAAGCCATGGCCCTGGCAGAGTGGGCCTTGACCCTGCCAGAATAGTTTTGTTGTGGAGAGAATAACAAAAGCAAATAGCCGAGAAAACATGTTTTAGTCTATTTTGACAAAGATTGTCTTTCTTATTATTCATAAGAAATGAATAACTGTCCCAAAAATCTGAAAGATTTAGTTTGGTAAACAGTAGTTGAGCTGTCTGTGGACTTATAAGGTTTGAAGTATCCTTCCTCCCTCATTGTTAGGTTCAAGAAAGAAAACGGGGATAGTGTGGCTTAAACAAAACTTGTATATAACTTTAGGTATAAAATAAGGATTAGTTCTCAAAGAAACAATGCCTCTGGGGAAAATGAGATAGGACTAACTTGCCATAAGAGCCGGCAACAAGGATACTCTCCTTGCAGAGGCCAGACTAATCAGGGAAACAGAATTCCATGTTAAGACCCTCAAGTCAGCCAGATTAGCTGGTTCAAATAAAGAATAAGTTAGCTTCCCTAATATATAACAAAATATCTCAGGGATGGGCCACCAGTTTTATTGGAGGCCTCTTATGCAAAACCCCTTTCAAAAACATTTTTACAGAAGAATGCATTGAAACAGGAGGATCCATGAGCAGACATACTGAAATAGCTGATAAATGAATACTGATAGAGGAGTAAGAAAGACCACAGAATAGTAACTAACCCAAATAATTTAAAACCAGAGAAACCCTAGCCCTGAATGGGTGCTGGTTATGTTGTTGGCACCAGCTAGAAACCCCTTTTCCATTTGCTACCATATAAATTTCTAGTAGCAGGCTTTCTTGTCTCCATTAGTACCTGCTGCATGTCCTCAGAAAATAGGTGCCTGAAGGGAATTAAGATCATATCATCCAGGCAGTCAGTTGACATTGATTGGGGTTGGAGGTTATCAAACACTCCTAATCTTGTGTGACTAGATCCAGTGTATGAGGAAGCTTGTGGTAATTGCCCCTCGTCATCTCCAAAAGAAGGGAGAACCTTTGTTGCCTGTGTCAGAAGAGAGTCACCACAATGATGTTGGGGATTTCTTCTTAATCTACAAAAGTACTCTGGTTATCAATGGAAATGGTAGAAAAGCATACAGAAACATGTATGTCAGAGGAAAGGAAAAGGCATCTGTCTTCCAGGACTTCTGCCATGCAGTCTTGGATCAGAATCTTACAAGATAATTGTTCAAAGAGGAGGCATATAGCTCTACTTGGGGAATTCTCCACAGATGAATCAAATCCTGGAAGACTCCTTAATCTAGTTTACAATCATGACGGACTCTCCCTGTCCTGTTCAGATTGTCTGCTACACAGTTTTGCTCTGACGGAATGTAGGATACCTGTAGAGGGAGATTGTGCTGTGGAGCTATAGCCCAGTCTAACATGGCTAGTCTGCAAAGGTGGTATGATCTAGTTCCTCCTTGCTTGTTGATGTAAGACATGACTGTGGTATTGTCTGTAACAACTTAAAGAGATCCAGGGGACCAAAGATGATTCAGATAAGTGCCTTGATCAGTGTACACATCTCTTTTATATTTATGTTCTTACATCTGTCCTTGGGGTCCCACACACCTTGCACTTTTATCCCTTCTGAAACTGCTCCCCAAGCAAAGTATGAGGTGTCTGTGGTGAATGACTGCTTTGGGTCAGGGTTGGGGGAGAAAGGGAGACCTGGATTTAGGGAAAATTGCTGTCTCCACCAAGTGATTTTTCTATTGACAAACCCCAGCACTGGGATTAAAAAAGACAAAGGACGCTGGTGCTGAGACAAAACAGACTTCAGATACCATTGTACCTTTCTCATCTGGAGTCTTGCCAGGGGTCTTATAGAAACCATGACACCAAGATCCTGAGGTATTCCCTTGCAGTGACCAAAGTCTGAGTGAAAAACCTTAGAAATAGATCTAGATATAGGTCTATTTTTTCCTGTGGAAGAAAAGCTGTTTGAACTGAGCTGTCTAGCTGAAGTCCTAGGATACAGTCATGTGTAAAGGAGACAAAAAGACTTTTAAATATTCTCTTAGAATCCCAGCTTATGTAACAGATCTCCCACCCAGTGAGAGATCCCTAACACAAAAAGACTCTGCAAAGATAAGCTACTTGTCTAAATATGTATAAATGTAGATAACAAGTAGCCTGCAATGAGCTATAACTAGAGATATACATTGTGTGAACACTCAGTGTAGTGAATAGTCCAAAGGGTCAGGCAGAGAAAGTACAGTTGTATAAGTGAACTTATTATAATAGTAGATGTTCAACTGATCTCTAATGTAGTAGACTTAGCTATATGGGTTTTATCCTGCCAAGGATATAATAGCTGGCCTGCTTCTAAAGCTTCAGGGCACCTTCCATATGCCCAAAATGTCAGACAACTTAAGCTGAGCTAACTAAAAGAAATGTTTGGGTGCCAAGCCCTTCACAGCTTTCCCGCCAAAAGAGACATGGAGGCTGAGCCCTGAAAGGACAAAGCTAGGAACAAAAACAAATAAATGTACACAGTATGGCATTAAAAAACACACCAAAAAACAAGGGGATGGAACGAGAGTGACTACTGCAGCAGTGGTCATTCAGGCATCTACTGTTATGGTATGTTTAGTTACACAACTGTACTGTGTTCATCATATTGATCACTGCTACAGTAGCCTTAGCTATATGGGTAAATGACCATAGCTTACTATATCTGAGTGATAGAAGTAGAAAAGTCCATCAGCCCCTGGACAATGGTCCTAGCAAAGCCTGATCTGGACCTAGAAATGGAATCAAGCTTATAGTGCTTTATAAAAGTATGTACATAAGAAAAAGTAGCAACTTCTAGAATCCAACCCATTTCAATAATCTATAGATCAAGCCAAGGCTTATGAAGAGTGGGCCTTGACCCTATATGGAATAGATTTGTTATGGGGACTATTGGGAAATAGTCTTTTTTAACAAAGGTTGTCCCTTCATCTTATCTTAACTAGAAATGAACAATTGATTCAAAGATCTAAAAGATTTGGTTCTGTCAAGATAGTACCCAAGTTGTCTGTGGAGATCCGAAGTATGGAGTATCCTTCCCCCTAATTTTTAGGTTCGGGACAAAGACAGAGAGATGGACAATGTGGCTTAAATTAAACTTTGAATACCACCTTAGGCATAAAAGAATGATTAGTTATCAAAGAAACCTTGTCCCTGTGGAAAATGAGATAGGCTTAAGAGCTTGCAACTAAGATATCCTTACTTGAGGTCAGAGCAATCAGAAAAACTGTTTTCCATGTTAAGAACCTCAAGTCAGCCAGGTTAGCTGGTTCAGATGGAGCAAGTGTTAGCTTTTCTAACAAAATTAAAATCTAAATGAAGGATCACTGGTTTTCTTTGAAGCCTCTTATGCAAAACCCCTTTCTAAAACATTTTGTCATAAGACTGCACTAAAAGAGGAGGATCCATGGAGAGACATGCTGAAATGTCCAATGAACCTTAATCGAGGAATAAGAAAGGGCATAGTATAGCAACTCACACAAATATTGTAAAAACAGAGAACAACTAGACTTGAATAGGTGTTGATTATGTTGTTGGCAGCAACTAGAAAACCTTTTCCATTTGCTAATATATGATTTTCTAGCAGCAGGCATTCATGACTCAATTAGTACCTGCTGTACGTCCTCAGAAAACATGTACCTAAGAGGAATTAAGACCTTATCATCCAGGCAGTCATTTGAAGAAGATTGATTTCAGTGTATAAAACATCCCTGTTCTTGTGCGAGTAGATCTATTCTGTGAGGAAGCTTGTAGTAATTGCCCCTTGCCATGTCCAAAAGAAGGGAGAATCACCATTGCCTGGGACAGAAGGGAGTCACCACAATGATCATGGGGGATGGCTTCTAATTCTTCAAAGGTACACTGGATATTAGTGGAATTGCATATGGGAACATTCCTGACCAAGGAAAATAAAAGGAGACTGCCTTCTAGTCCTTCTTGCATTGAGTCCTGGAAAAGAATATTACCAGTTCATTGTTCAGAGGGGAGGCAAAGAGGTCCATTCATGAGGGTTTGCTGCTGCCCTGCTAAGCTTATCTGCCGCACAGTTTTTCTCAGACAAAATGCAGGATGCCTGTAGAGTGAGATTGTGCTGTGAAGCTATATCCCAAACTAACACAGCTAGTCTAAAACAGGGTACAAACTGGTTTCCCCATGCTTGTTAATGTACCACATGACTGCAGTATTGTCTGTAATGATTTGAAGAGGCTCTGGGGACCAAAGATGATTCAGTGAGTTGAGTGCCTTGATCAGGGACAAGCATCTCCTTGATATTCATGTGCTTGTGTTTGTCATTGGTGTCTCATACACCCTGCACTTTTATCCTTCCTGAAACTGCTCCTCAAGCAAAGTCTGAGGTGTATGTGATGACTGACTGCATTGAAACAGAGAGGAAGAAGGGGAGACCTGGATTTAAGGATATCTGTTGTCCCCACCAAATGATTTCTCTTCTGACAAACCCCAGTACTGGGATTAGAAAAGACAAAGAGCATTGGAACCAAAGCGACTTCAGATACAACTGCATCTTTCTCATGTGGAGTTTGCCAGGGTATCATGATTATCATAGAAGCCATGAGACCCAAAGTCATGAGGTATTCCCTCCCAGTGACCAAAGTTGGAGAGGAAAACCTTAGAAACAGATCTAGATATAAATCTATTTTTTTCTTGTGGAGCAAAATCTGGTTGAACTGAGGTATCTAACTGACACACTACAAACACAATTGTGTGTGAATGAGTTAAGAAAGACTTGAATGTTCTCTTAGAATAATAGCTTATGTAAGAGAACTCTCACCCAAGATAGAGATTCCAGACACTTTGAAAAAGACTCTGCAAAGTTAAACAAGTCATCTGCTTTGCATCTGCTCTGCGCCTTTCGGCTTTTCCTGGTTAGGGGTCGCCACAGCGGAACTCCAGTCCGCTAACGATTGGTAGTTGATTTTTACGTGCCGAGTTACCAGCCCTGACGCACAACCTTCAACGAAGGTACGCCCATTCACACATGTCTCCATGCAGAAGACGCTCTAACTGAGAATCAAACCTGACAGCATCTTACTGTGAGGCGGCAACGCTACCGCAGCACCACCACCGCTGGAAAAGTTAAGCAAGTCATCTAAATATGGAAAAATGTAGATACCCTGTAGCTTGTGATGAGCTACAATTGGAGCTAGACACATTCTGAAAACTCTTGGTGCCCTGGATAGTCCAAAAGGCAAAGAAGAAAACTGATCATGTGATCCAAATACACAAAACCTGGATGAATAGTGATGTGAATATAAGCATCTTTTAAGTCTAGTGTTACCAGAAAACTTGAAAGAGGAAGAAGAGTTTACAGGTTGTAAAGTGACATCATTTTGAATTCAGTTTCTATCACAAATAGGTTTAGAAACAAACATCCAGAACTGGTCTCTAAGCATTTTCTTCCTTTCCATCCCCCACATACGGAGGAGGAACTGATTCTATCACTCCTTGGGACAAAATGTGATGAAGAACAGGAAGAAACAAAATGGTCTTATTTGACAGATAAGGAATGACCCCCGGGAAAGAAGAAATTTCCTTCCACTGCCATCTGTAACCTTGATGAATGATTTTCAGAACTCATCTGTCTTAAAATATCTGTTGCCAGAGAGAAAACTGGAGATTCACACTTTCTGGAGAAAAAAAGCAGTCAGGGTTGAAGGGGGTCACAAGTTATCTTGAATAGTCATTCAAAATTACAAACAAAAAAGAAACTTTTCGCCAAGCAAAGTACCTTTCACAGTTACAGAAATCCAATACAGTTCCAAATTGAAAGGTACACCATCAGCTGAAAAAACTCACGTAAATGATAAAATCCACTTGATTTATTCACGATAAAACACAAACTCCAGACAGTAAAAAACAGCAGTGGAAAGTAAGCGCTTTCACGTCCTTGCGACGCTTCCTCAGACTTCAATACAACAACAATGAATACACTCCTTTAAATACATCTCACTAGCAACACCTATCTCTGATCATTGTAATTATTCAATTAAAAACATTTTTAAAAGACTTTAACTGACACCAACCACTGCAGCATCACTACAACCCAACCCACAAAAGTGCCGGAAAAACAACATATATACAGAAACATATACATCTCAGATATAAACATTTAAAAATTCTATTGCCTACTGAAAATTAAAAATTCAGTGTCTAATAAATATATATCATGTATATCTGCAAATCTATCAGTGCTTTAATGGTTTGGATGCCAAGAAGGGTTTCAACATGATTTTATCATTTAACCCATATCTATGTGCTTGCAATTTCAATATCCACTTATTCTCAACTTCTTCTGTATAACCTCTAATATTGCCAAGTCTATTGGATCTAGCAACTAGCTGTAGCACCCTAAATTTAAAACTATGCTGTGATCCATGCTCTAATACATGCTTGGCTAGAGCATTGTTGGTGTTCTCCTTATTGATCGCATACAAATGCTCCCTTATTCATTCACGTAGGGTTCTGTTGGTTTTCCCAACATAAAACAACCCACAGAACTGACATTGAGCCACATATATCAAATTCATGGTCCTACAATCCGCATAGCCTTTGAAGGAAAAGGTTTGACCTGTGTATGGATGTATAAAGTTGTTGTCTTCAGCTATATATTTACATTGATTACAATGCTGGCAGGAAAACGTTCCTGTCCTTTGTGACCTCAGCCCTTTGTTACTGGGCTTCTCATAACACAAAATTCTTTCAAGAGACTTGTTGTGATGCTGCAGTGGTTGGTGTCAGTTAAAGTCTTTTAAAAATTTTAATATCTTAGAGATTCCCTGGATCAGCTTACCCCTTTCATCCCACTTTTTGATCACCTCTGCAGCAGAGGGGGCAAACACTAAAACACTACCCAAAGGTGAGTTTAAAATCTTATTTTTAACATCATCTGGGAGGTTCTGTGAATGAAGCCATGCAAAACTCCTCAAAACAATACCAGTCATCATAGTCCTAGAGGAAGTATCAGCAGAGTCATACATACACTGTAAACAATGAGTAGTGACCTATACAACAGAAGAAATTTCTTCTTCTTTTGGCTTTTTCCCAGTTAGGGGTCGCCACAGCAAATCACCTGTCCGCTTATGATTGCCAGTGGAGTTTTACGGTGTCCGGCACCCAACCTTCCACAAAATACACATACACACTCACAACTAAGGCCAATTTAGAGTGCCCAATCCACCTACAGCATGTGTTTGGGATGTGGAAGGAAACCGGAGCAGCCGGAGGAAACCCACATGACCACAGGGAGGGCATGCAGACTCCGCACAGAAGGCACCCCAGCTGAGGATTGAACCGGAGAACCTCTTGCTGTGAGGTGGCAATGCTAACCACTGCACCACCATGGCCGCCCTATACAGTAGAAGAAACTAAATTATTTAAAACTGAATTTTCCTCACGGGAAGAGACACAGATCAAACATTCTTTATACTTTCACAATTAGTCAGAACAAACTTTAACAAATGAGCCTGACAATTCACTATTCTGAAATTCACAGTTGCAGAAATATACACTTTTTTCCCATCCTTATCAGAAAGAGTAAGATTAGAATTAAGTAAGTGCTTAGCAGCAGAGGTATCAAATACAGCTATAGCTTTTATGTCAGGTTTGGGAATAGGGTACAAAATTTTAAAAGACTGAGGAACTGTATATATCCTGTCTGCCTTTTAGGAGCAGCTGGCTGATTATCAGGAAAACTACAGGCAGTGATACACACATCCTCTAAAGCAGACAGAACAGGAGAAATGGACGTAGTTTCTGGAAAATCCTTCTGTAAGAACTGTATTTTCTGAGGGGCTGAAAAATCTCAGTGTTCTCCCACTGAAAACAATGGCATTTTCTAGTAATAGTCTCAGAGAAAGAGGACTCCCCACAGGGGGAATCAAACACTGATCTCTCATCTGAGCCTGAATCAGAAATTTAAGGAAAGCATACTATATCTGTTTCTTCTTCTTCCTGTTTAGATTCAGAATCTTGAAACTTTTCAGTAAAAGTGGTATTCCTCTATCTTTTACCAGAAACTACTTTACAAGAAGGATCAATAGCCTGAATTAAACCCTGAGCCAGACCCAGTAAGAGAAGTAGACACATTCTATGTTTTCTGTTTCTTTTTGACGTGAAAAATGGGGCTAACTATGTTACTAATGGTAGCAGCAGCAGCAACTAACCCAGGGACTGGTGCAGCATTCTGACCAACGATGATGCCTTCCCTATTCATTCTCCCAATACTGACAAGAATATCACATCTTTGCCCACTGCCCCAACAGCTGCAGAGGATGTGTCTATCCCTTGGTCTGTAGTAGTTGTAGGTGCTTACAACAGAGGGATCCAGGGTAAAAGATGAGTGGTCTGAAGTACAACAAATGGCCACAGCAGAGTCACCCATCTGTGGCTGAGGCAAACTGCTAGTCTTCTGTGGTGGTAAAGGCTGTTTGCTTAACTTTTCTATTTGAAGCTGGAAGAAGGATCATCTGTGGGACCAGTAAAATTTGTTTCATGGTCAAGCCAAAACTTATGCTTCTTTCCCAGGGAAGATAAGCAGCAAATGCCAGTAAAAGCTATAAGTCTTTTTAAAAGTCACTTCTTTGACATAAAGACAGTAAAAAGCATTTTGAAAAACTTTGCCACCCCCACAAAAAAAATAAACACAATTTCTCCACAGAGAAAAGAGTTTTCAGTTACTTTACACAATTTTTAAACTGACTGGAAAAAAAGAGTACTCCTATTTAAAAGTATGATACAGTCTTGTGACAGTTCAATAAAATACAAAACTCCTAGCTTAAAATAACTTTCCTGAAGAGCAAAGTGATCAACAGCAAAAATGTTTAGAAAATGGAATGCATCAGAGGAGTGTACTCTTCTGCGACAATAAAGCTCTGAATGGCTTGGCTCCATAACTTGTCTTTTGTGTCAGCTCAGCTTGAGCTGACAGTTTGGATGCATGGAAGGTGCTCAGAAGCTTTGGAAGTTGGCCGGCTGTTATATACTTGGCAGGATATAACCTATACAGCTAAGGCTACTGCAGCACTGATCAATAAGATAAACATCTGATAATGTGATTCAGACACACAAAACCTTAAGAAATGCTTAAAGTCTGGATGAATAGGGATGTGATGGAGAGCATCTTTTCAACCTAGTGTTACCAGGAAACTTAAAAGAGGAAGAATATGTAACATTGTGAAGTGACAGCATTTTGAACTTTGGCACTATCACAAATAAGTTTAGGAAAGAAAGATTCATAACTGGTCTCCAAACATTTTCTTTTTTTTTTTTTTTGACACTATAAACATCCTTTCCCAACCTAGGAAGGAGGAACTGGTTCTATCAATCTCTGATACAGAAGGCATGTGTTGAAGGGACACAGGAGTCTGGTCTGGTCAGTGATGAATTATTCCCTAGGGGGAGGGATTCCCTCCCACTGCCATCTGTAACCTTGATGAATGATCTTCAGAACCCATTTGTCTGAAACTATCAGTTGCCAAAGAGGAAAGAGGAGATTCAGCCTTACTGGGAGGGGAAAGAGACTGCCAGGGTGGGAGGGGAGGACAAGGTCTCTTAAATAGTTATTCTGACCTGTTGGACTGTCCTTGGTTTTTGGGTATTCTGTTTGGAACCCCCCTGCCATTTCTTCTTAAACTTCTGTTCACCTGCATTTTGTTGAGCCTGTTTATTTTTATTTATTTATGTTTTTATTTACTTATTTTTTATTGAAATTGGATGAAGGTTTAGAGAATCCCTAAGACAATCTGGAAAAGGATGGAGGGCTAGAAGCTTAGAGATTTCTTGTATTAACTTACTATTTTCATCACACTTTTTGATAACTTCTGCAGCAGGAAAACCAAAAACTAAATCGCAATCCAAAGGAGAATGAAAACTCTCATTCGTCACATTATCTGAGAGGTTTTGAGAATGCAGCCAGAGAAATGTCAAAACAGTACCAGTGACCATAGCCCTGGAAGATACACACAGACACACACACACACACACACACACACACACACACACACACACACACACACACACACACACACACACACACACACACACACACACACACTCTGTAAATAATGAGTTGTGACCTGTATGATGGAAGAAACTAAACTGTTTAAAACAGATTTTTCCTCACAAGACACAACTGGTACTGTTTTGAAATGAGTGTATAAAAACCTAAAAGACTGACGAACGTTTTACATTCTATCTGCCTTTTTAGTGGGAGCAGGCTGACTATCAGGAAAACTGCAGGCAGTCACATATACACACACACACACACACACACACACACACACACACACACACACACACACACACACACACACCCTCCTTAGCTGACAGAACTGGAGGAATGGATGAAGGTTCTGAAAATGACTTCTGTAACAGCTCATGGCA
Organism: Protopterus annectens; assembly: GCF_019279795.1. Classification (NCBI taxonomy): domain Eukaryota; kingdom Metazoa; phylum Chordata; order Ceratodontiformes; family Protopteridae; genus Protopterus; species Protopterus annectens. The sequence continues at coordinate 480,475,617 of NC_056735.1, forward strand.
TTTTTCTGAGGGACTGAGAAACCTCAGTGTTATTGCTGAGAAAGAGAAACCCCCACAGGAAGAATCAGAAACTGAGTTCTCCTCTGAGTCTAAATCAGAAGTCTGAGGGAAAAAAAACTTTATCTGTTCCTTCATCTTTCTGTCCAGATTCAGAATTTTGAATTTCTTCAGGTAAAGAAGCATCCCTCTTTCTTTTACCTGAAACCACCTTATAAGAAGGATCAACAGCCTGAATTAAACCCTGTGCCAGACCCAGTAAACTACTCCTATGGAAATTTGAGGAGGAGTAGATACACGTTCAGTTGTCCATTTCTTTTTTGACAGAAAACACGAGGTCAACAGTGATATTACAGCAGCAGTAGCAGCAGCTTCCCAAGGGATGGGCACAACATTCTGATGAAACAAGGATATATTCTCTGCCTCTTCTTTCAGGACCAATAAGAGTAGCTCTCCCTTGCTCACTGAGGGGACCGCCACAGTCGTAGATGATATGGCGAACTCTGGATGCAAAACGGCTGTAGGCCCTATACCAGAGGGATCTGGATTAGATGATGAGTGGTCTGACGGACCAGTTTTGGCCAAAGCAGAGGCACACTGCTGCAGCTGAGGTAAACTGTGGTAGCAAAGGCTGTTTGTTTAACCTTTTCTTTTTGTGGCCAACCATGGAATGAGTATTTTGTTCCATGGGACCGGTAGTTTGTTCCATGTTCAAGCCAAAAATGGTGCATCTTTCTCAGAGAAAACAAGCAGCATAAGCTGGAAAAAATGTAAAATTATTAAAAATCTTCTTTTTCTCACAAAAATGCAGTAAAAAGCCCTTTGAAACACTTTGCCAGCCACAAAAAGTAAAATAAACACAATTACGCTTTGGAAGTTGGCCTACTGTTATAGCCAAGCCTACTGCAGCAGTGATCATTGTGATGAGCATATGTAAATCAATATATTGTAAGGTACATTCTAGTAAAATAACTAAGAAAAGGAGGTTCTACAACTTAGAACAAGTTGAAGTGACAAGGAAATGATTTTGCTGGACTAATATAAATCATTTTTGCAAGAAGTATAGCAACAATGCTCCCAGTCTGTTTTTTGGACTTTTTCTCCATATTAGCTTATGACAGTCGACTCATCCTCTGATCATCCAGACTATCTTCAGGATTTTCTGCTTTAGCTTAACCTCTAAAGCCTCTCACCACAACCTTCGGAAATGTTAAAAGGCCAAACTAAAGAAGTATGACTGTTCCTGAATACTTATGTATTCCCTGAACTGAAGACCATACACTTCTTGGTAGACAGCCATCCTGTGTCATGCCCAGAATCCACTAGATGTGTATATAACAGTGGACCAAGTTGGTATCCAGCCTCCCCCCTCATTGAACCTAGTAAAGGAATGGTAAGTCAGTAATTGAACTCAAGTTGTCTGTGTTACTCAGTGCTTTATCATGCTGTGTCACAGAGATGGCCATAGTGTGCCTTTCAGTTTAAAATGAACTTTTCTCTGTGGGGTCACCTGGAGACCTTGGCATGGCTGCCCCTGTGGAGTGGAATGCTGAGGCTCATGACACAAAGACATCTGAGAATCTGATGGAAGATCTAAGGGTACAGGAGCCATCTGATTTCTAGAAAAGGACACTCTTTCTACCATCTTGAAGGCAGAATGCCCCAAGGAGAAGGAAATCATCAGCGCTGAGAAGGCATGCTTCTGGACTGACAGCTCCCTCTGACCTGAAGACACTGGACCCAAGGAATGAGTCAGAACCGAGCTATCAAATTCCGAGGTTCTGAGGGGCAGAGATGGCTCTGACAACTTCAGAGTCGACTCTAACCCCTCAGATCAGACAAGAAAGATTCAGGTCTGACAGCCATCTGATTCTGAAATGCTCAGAGCCGGCACACTCAGAGAAGACATCGGATTTGAAGATAGAGAAATCGTCAGATCTGAAACAGATGGCTCCAGGAGTCTCGAATCTGAGGGCTCTGAAACTGAAGGGTGGATCAGAGAAGAAGCCAGAACTGATAGGGTTGTATGAGCAGAGGTCTCCAGACCCATTGGGTAGGAGTCAGGAGAACCCCCAACGGAATTTGTGTGGAAAGAATCTTCCTCATCATTCTGTCCACATCCACTTTAGTGAGACTTCTGGATGAATGTAAAGAGGCAATGGAGGGAGATCTGTGACGTTCCAGGAAGGGCAATGTGAGCTGAGAGGCAACTGGATCCAGGGAAGATGCATACCTTGTTCTTGGTGGGCCTATATTAGAACATCAAAGTTTGAAAACATCGAATGTTCTAATATCGAACCCAAAACAGCGAACGCTGAAAATACCGAAGCTGCAGAACACCAAATTTTTTTCCTAGGGAAAGAATTCGGTTGGCCGTTTCTGTGGCTTTGCTAATTTTCAGCACTATGGTGGAAAGTTACAGGTTGGGTTCAGGTAAGTGTGTGATTGTGCGAACTTTAGGGTCAGGGCACGAGTTAGGTGAGTTAGGGTTGGGGTGCGGGTGAGGTGAGTGTGCGATAGTGACAGACTTTAGGGTTAGGCTGCAGGTTAGTTGAATTAGGTTTAGGACAGACCTCAGGGTTAGGGTTTGGGTTAAGGTAAGTGGATAGATAGTAGTGTATGTACAGTTTAGTGTAGGGTTAGGTGTAGGATTTTAAGTGTATGTGTTTGGATTGCTGTTTTTTTGGTGTGCTTGTGTTGTGTGTGTGTTTCTCGGAACAGCAAATTTTTTCCCAGGGAAAAAATTCGCTGTTCTGAGCTTTTGATGATATCATATTTCGAGATTCCAAGTTCGAGCTTATGGTGTTCGATGTTTTGGAATTTCGATAATATGATATAGAGCCGTTCTTGGCAGATGTCTAGACTCTGAATGGGTCAGATCCGAATTGACAGATCTAGTGTCTGAAGTCATTGGACCTGAAGGTTTTTGTGTCAGATCTGAGGTCTTCTGATTCTTCTTCTGAGGCTCCGAGATCAGATTCGAAGAAGACTGATAAGAGATAGGATGCTCCGAAGGCCTGTTTTTTGCCTCCTTTTTCTCATGTTTGGAGGTTTGGCCTCCAGTCAATGACACTCCAAAGGCTGAAGGAAGAAGTCATTGACAATTAATTTGTTTTTTCTGTCAATAAGAGATCTTGGATTAAAAGCTTTACAAATGCAGCATGAAGCTTCCAAATGTTCTGGTCCCATGCAATACACGCATAGACTATGGGGATTGGACAATGTGATCTTACGCTGGCATTTGCTGCAATTTTTAAAACCTGACAGTTTATCTGCCATGATAATAACAATGTACAGTAATAACTACAGTACAACACCAAGTCAAAAAGACAAAACTAACCAGAACAATACTACAAGAACTACTACTATTTTTTTTTTTTAAATAGAACTAGAGGAAGAAGATAATACATGTACCAACAATGATATTTAGGAAATACCGACTAGCAGTAAGAGAGAAAAAATTACCAACTATGGTAATTAAGAATTACTCATAGCAAGAAGAAAAAAGGGGAAACTAGAAATACCAACAAATGGTAAGGAGAGAAATAGAACAACTACCAGTGATGGTAATTAAGAACTACCAGCAGTATGCACAAAGGAAGAAAGAGGTGAAGGGTGGATAACAAATAAAGATTTGAAAGCTATAAGCAAGAAAATATGAATATCTTATAGTTTTTTCCACAAAGTATACTCGAAAGCTGCAGAGACCACATCCATTTACAATGGTGAAAAGCGAGATCTGGGGATTGAGGGGGACTTATGCATTGTGCATAAGGAAGGAGCTCAAGAGCTTGTAGCATCCACGAGCTGTGAAACAGTGGCTGAGTCAGATCCGAGGATTGGATCCAAACCCATATGTTGAGGAATGAATGAAAATCAGATTTATAGTATGTAAACACCTGTCATCTGAGCACACCTTGGTATTTGAATAGACATATGAAATCCATACATTTAAAAATGGCTTCATTAACTTGGCCCCCTCAACAATGACAGAGAACCTGAAAAAGCACATGGCATTTTTAATACCCTCCTATATTTTCTTAATAGCATTTTCTCCATCAAAAACAAAGCAATAAGTGGTAGTAACTGCACTTGAATAACTCTTTCCATCAGACAGGCCTTTAAAGTCTGCAATAAAGCACAGAAATCTTGAGGAGAAAATTTGTCTTGTAAACTAATTGCCTTACATTCACTTTTTTTAAAAATTAAAAGTAAATTAACTCAAGGAAAGATGGGTTCATTATGCAGCACCTTCTCCACCTCTGATATAGACTTCCTCTGCAAATCAAGCAGTGTGAAACATTATCTTCCTCCAAATGGAATTGGAAAATTTGACGGGTATTCACAAATTCACTGCTTGACTGGCCTAGCTTTCAATGGAAAAGGAGGTCCGTCTAAGGCTTGGTACTGGCAAGGCATAATTGGCTGCATAACTCATTTGTCATGCATTTCCTATGATTCCTATGACTCCTATAGGCAGTAAAGAAAGTCTTCTAAGCCTCACCATTTTGTCACATCATGAAAGACATCTCTAACATCATCATCATCAGACATCTTCAAAAAAAAAGTCTTACATAATGACTAACAGAATGCTACAGCACTTTATATTTCTAACATCCCATGTCTTTTCACATGTAATCTACAACTCAGCATTCTTCTCCCATTAGTGACCAAGACATACTAGACAACTACCCACCTATATTTTACTTTAAACATATCACAGTGAAAATTGTTAAACAGTTTTTGCTGTAACATGGAAACAACCACATCTGCAACCATAGTGTCCCCCGCCACTACTTCGTAAGGATAGAAAGCCAAGCTATTGCTAAAACCCCTAACTCATATTTTCAACCTTCCTATAACATTAGATAATGTGCCACCATTATTCAAACATTCACTCATTGTCTCCGCTAAAGACAGCCCCATCCCAGGCAACAAAACTATGGACTTATCTCCATACTTTTTACCATAACAAAGCTATATTTAAAAGAATAACTTACAATCAAGTTACAAACTTCTAATAGACTACTAGCATGGTTTCCAGGAAGGTTAAAATACCCTCACTGTACTGCCACTAATCATATTTACAACTCCATGGTGAAATGTGACACATGCATTAATAAACTCCTTGACTACAAATGAGCCTTTAAGGGAGTCAATCTATCCCTACTTTTACAAAGCAGCATAAAATAGGCTTTAACACAAATGTAACATGGCTGTTAACTACCTCTCAAATTGGGCATTTACTGTGCCAAACAATAATCATATCTCCTCTGTAGATATTTCTCAACAGGAGTGCATCAGAGCTCAGTATTAGGCCTGTTAATATTGTTTGCAGAGGATGTTGCTAACTTAGTTGCAAGCGACTGCTGTCTCTAGACTGCACCAATGGAGCTCACTCCTGAGTGTAAAGCTGTTGTGAAGAAAATTCACAACCCCAAATCAGAGGTTATAGTTCTCACCCAGAAAAAGAGCAAATTACTCCCTTTACGGGAATGGCAGGAACTTCTTGAAGTGGAGGAGTTTAAATATTTTTGGTCTTATTGATACGTCAAGGAAGTGTGGATTGGAAGAATGAACAGCAGATGAGTACAGTGACAGTAGTATTGCAAGTGTTATACCAAGCTGTTGTAATATATTTGTTTATGCATGTGTGTACGTATTTGTTTGTTTGTATACTTATGTATTGGTTTCTATCTGTTAACTGGGAAATCTCAAATAGATAATGTCATGTTTAATGGAGCCCTGGAGAGTAAACCTCTACAATTCCAATGAAAAGACTAACAATACTTAAAATGTACATGGTATGCTCACAGACTAATAATAATAATACAGTTTTTAGAATTTATGAGTGAGATTCATTGAAATAACAATAAAACAGGTACATGTCATACTCATTTTAGAATATGTGTTGATCTATGAAAATGAATACCACAGTAATCTTGAGTGCAGCCATTTTTAAACAAGATTAGAAGTGGAAGGGTTAGACTACTAGAGACAACATGGGAACATGCAGCTGTAAGAGGGTTTAGTTTGTGCTGCTGCTGCAGAAGGTAGAGTACTAGCCCATGGAATACTAGTGTTTATCAAGGAGAATATACAGCACTGTCAGTTCATACACTATGTAGGTAGTCTGTTACATGTATTTTGAAAGTACAAAATATTTTTACCTGTTTCAGTATGGTTGGAATGTTCATTTATTTTTTCAATAAATAGTTTATTAAAATCACCACTTCACCTTAGTAACAAAAATGAGACCATACAAGTATTCTAAGTCAATAAATTCAGAGCTTATAAAACTATCAAGCATTCATATATCTAAAATCATTAATATAACTAAGAACAGTCTCGTAGAGTGATAAGGGAAGAAACGTTCTGCTATATACTTTGTGAATCGTCTTACCATAGATTTGAAATATCTGAGCATTAACTGCTTCAAACAGACTCATAGGCAATTGTTGTGAAAAACATACTTAATATAACTTCCGGTTTAAAAGTCCACTTATCTTTCGTAACAGATCCATTGACTGGCAAACTGTTATTTAATGCAGCAAAGGGGTTTCAGTCTTTAACCTCCATATAAACAATGCATAAAAATATAACAGTATTCATTAAATTCTTTAACATCAATTTGTTTAAAGATTGATCACTTAAAGTTAATTTAGTATCTCATCAATTGTTCTTTTCAATCCATGGGCATGGGTTTCCAGTTTTTAATGATCACCCCTAGAAGGGCCACAGACAGATAAGTATGCCATCTATCTATCTGTCTATCTATCTATCTATCTATGTAACTATCTATCTATCTATCTATCTATCTATCTATCTATCTATCTATCTACCTATCGTATGAGACAATATCACCTTTTTTTATTCCAAACAGCCAAATATCTGTATCATTTGGCAATGTAACCATTGTGGCCATGCCCGCAGCCATAATGATATCTTTCTACATCTGTTTAACTACTTTGCAGTACTAGGTCATGTGCAACTATCCTGTCAACCCCTTTCCACATCTCCAGCAATGATCAAATGAGGATTATCCCCTTTCCACTAGATGTCTTGGGGTTAGATATCCTCTGTAAATTAATTTTAGGAAGGTAAAACTACATATAATGGGATGCCTATTATCATAAATTCTAGACAAAATAATAATCCACTGGGAGTCAGAAAGGGAGGTACTGAGTTCTCTTTCCCAGCCCACGTTAAGTTCTTTAGATTCCCTCTTTGTTCATTCATAATGTTCTTATACGAGCTTTTAACTGAGGTCCCGGTTAGAAGTTTCCCATTATACTGTTGAATTTCAGGTTTAAACTTTGAGCTTCCCTCGGTAAAATTGCCCATCTAAGACCGAACCTGTAGATATTGCCACCACTGGAGTCCCTGGATCCCTAGATTAGTCACCTCAACATATGTCAATACCTCACCAGTGATTGAATTGTCATATCCTTAAAAAATATTATGTCTCTCTTCACCCATTCAGGCCAATATATAATATTATTGTAATTAACATTTTTTATACTCAGGTCCTAAATCCCAACCATCTGGAGTGGGGCGCTAACACTGAATTAAGCCACTTCATTTCCAAACAGTTTTCTACTCCACTTAGATCCCATATTTTGGATGCCTCTGATCTTATCTTTCTTTTGGAATGACAGTAGATGTTCCATCCTTCTAAGGATACAATACTGCCAACCAACTGCTGTGGCCATGTACCCTTCTAAGTCCGGGAAAACCAAGGCCTCCCCTTGATTTAGTTGTAAACATCTTTTTGACCAATTCTTGGCCACTTAGACTCCCAAAGTTTAGTAACAGCCACAGAGAAAAAGGCTTTGGCATAATTGTTGTGGAGTTTATGTTTCTGGGTTATGTACTGGTCTTTGGCTCTTAGGTTTCTGGTAAAGATATACCACTGTAGTAAATTATCAATAGATATGTGGTTGGTGTAATATCTTTACTGTGATTTTTAACTGGACACAATTAAGGTTTAAAAGTTACCTAGGCCACTAAACACAATGTGCACACTGGGCTGATGAACTATCAGTATCTCAGCAGATAAAAGTAGATCTGCCACAAGGTTCAATACTAGGACTTTTACTTTTTCTATACACGTATAAATAAAATGCATACAGTCCCTCACCCAGAAAATGTAATATATACAAATGACTCAACATTACTGTGAGCTGCCTTTTTAATCAAACAGCTCCAAGGTGCCCAATAGCATTCCTTTACTAAAAGTTAAAGCTGTTAGAACAATACAAACTACTTCTAAATCCATACAAAGCTAAGCTAGTGGTATTTTCATCTCCAGCCCCACAATCCAACTATTGTGAGTTAATCACACATTAACACTGAAATTGAGCAAGTACATCCTTCTCAGCACCTTAGTGCAAGAAATCTGGATGAAAAATAATGCAGGGGGGGGCAACGGCCAAAAATAGGGACAGATTTTAAATATTGCTTTTATAAACTTAGAAAGTTGCTACAATGACGGGTATTGTCTTAGCATGCATTTTCTGAAGAGTAAAAAAGTCTGAAATTCTAATGTCTGTCATTACTTACTGACTTCAATCTCAGTGATTTGCCAGAAAGCCACATATTTTATGAGAAACACTCCAAAAATATGTGGCAAAAATATGGACAGTTAAGAGGTATGAGCAAGTACAAAATATAAAACTACTGGGAGCAATAATTACCAGAGAAAAAGAGAATGAGAAGTTATGTACCTACCATAACGTTCCATGTTAGTTGTCTTCTCTCGCCTTCTTTCTTGCTTGATGGGTTCGGAGCCGATCCTCGGCTCTGACTCGGCACTTGCTAAGCTCGAGAGTCACTTTTACCAGCTCGAGGCAGCCCCATATCCCATGATGCAAGGCGGTAAGTACCCAGATCTCGTTTGTACCTATAGGGAGACACACCTAACACAGAAAAAACTTTCCACTGAGGAAAGAAAGCAATTACCCTAAGGAAGGGCTGAAAAGGGAACCAGGTAACTAACTGGTGCCTAAAGAAGCAATCTTCCAGACAAAGGAGAACAAGGTCTGTCCAGGCAAGGGGTAGGAGGGAGGGTGCAAGAAAGAAGGCGAGAGAAGACAACTAACATGGAACGTTATGGTAGGTACATAACTTCTCAATGTTAAGTTGTCAATCTCGCCTTCATTCTTGCTTGATGGGACCGTCCTAGCACCTCTATCCTGGGTGGCTCAATGGAACAGACTCTTGAGAACCGTAGAACCAAAACTGGCTCTATCCCTGGAGGCCAAATCCAATTTGTAATGAGAAACAAAGGTATGAGGAGTGGCCCAAGTGGCTGCTGCACAAATAGTGTCTACAGGGAGTCTAGCCTGAAAAGCTGTGGAAGTGGCTAAACTTCTGGTGGAATGTGCTTTTGGTTTTGAGCACAGCTGTTTGCCCCTGAGCTGATAGATTTCGGAGATGGTGGAAGAAAGCCATCTAGATAAGGTGACTTTGGAAACAGGAAGGCCTTTCTTATTCTCAGCATAAGAAAGAAAGAGTTGATCGGATTTCCTGAATTGTTTTGTTCTGTCCAAATAATATCTGAGTTGGCGGTGAACATCAAGATAATGTAATTTTTGTTCCGATCTGTTGGAGTAATTAGGGAAAAATACAGGGAGATCAATAGATTGGTTCAAATTAGTTTCTGAAGCCACTTTAGGCAAAAAGGATGGATTAGTTCTCAAGGATACCCTGTCCTTGTGGAAGACCAAATAAGGGGGAACGAACAGAAAGGGCATGAAGTTCTGACACTCTCCTGGCCGAGGTAATAGCGACAAGGAAGAGTGTTTTCCATGAAAGAAACTTCAGAGAACATGAAACAGCTGGCTCAAAGGGAGGAAGAATTAAGGATGTCAGCACTAGATTTAGGTCCCATTGAGGAGAAGGACTCCTGACAGGAGATTTAAGGAGAAAAATCCCTTTTAGAAAGGCTCTACAAAGCCTGTGGTACATAATGTTGTGATCTGCAAACCCGACATGAAAGTTCAAGATAGCAGCCAACTGAACTTTAACCGTGGAAGATGAAGAGCCCGAGTGAAAGATTTCCGCTAAAAAAATCCAAAACTGCATGAACAGGGGCAGTAAAGGGATCTATATTCTTTGATTTTGCCCAACAAGAGAAACGTTTCCACTTGCTGGTATAAATCCTTCTAGTAGAGGACTTAAGAGAAGCCACTATAATATCCCTAACCGGGTTAGAGATCATAGGAAGCCTGGCTAGGGAAGGAAGTGGAGCAACCAAGCTGTGAGGTTGAGAGAAGGAATAGACTGATGCAGGTGACCCGATTGGTGGATCAGAAGGTCTGGCACTGGGTCCAGATGCCACGGCTGCACCAATAGGTGACGATGGAGGAACGGAAACCAAATTTTTCGAGGCCAATAGGGGGCAATGAGAATCATTTTGGCTCTCAAAACGGTGGCTTTCTGGAGTACTTGTGGAATCAATGGAAAAGGATGAAAAGCATAAAGAAGTCTCTGGGGCCAATCCTGGGTAAGAGCGTCTCTGGGGGGGATGGCCTGGCAGTGGGAAGAGAGAGAAGAAGTCTGGGCATTTGCTGTTTTGGGGAGTAGCAAAAAGATCGCAACATGGGCGGCCCCATTCTAGGAAAATCTCCTCCACTATAGATTGTTTGAGAGACCACTCGTGAGGCATGAGAATAGCTCTGCTCAATCTGTCCGCTAAAATGTTGGTTTTCCCAGGGATATGCGTTGCTACCAGAAACCGATGAGAGGAGATCGCCCATTGCCAGAGTCTGAGAGCTTCTCGACACAAGGGGTAGGACTTGGTTCCGCCCTGTTTGTTGATATACCATACTACAGACATGTTGTCCGTGTGAACTGCAATTGTTCCCAAGGGAAGAAAGTCGTTGAGGGCTTGCAACGTTAAAAGCACTGCTCTCATCTCTAGGACCTTTATGTGCAGGTGGTATTTGAATGGTTGCCACGTCCCATGAACCATCCTGCCCTGATAATGACCCCCCCCACCCGATCAGGGAGGCGTCCGTAGTGACTGTGGCTACCGGGGCCGGGGATACAAAGGGTCTGCCCTGATGAATCTGGGGAGAAGAAATCCACCAGGATAGGTGGTTTTTGCAAGCTTGTGTCACCAAGATTTGGTGACGCATGGGAAGTTGTTGGTAAGACCACTGGGTGAACAACATCCATTGAAGAAGACGCATGTAGAAGCGGGCCAAGGGAAGAAGGGTAATGGCCACTGCCATTAGGCCCAGCACTTTCAGGACCAGTCTGGCTTGTACCTTTTTGCTGGCGAGGATGATCCGCACGTGACTTTGGATATCTGAAATCCTTTGGTCTGTGAGGGTTGCTGACATCCGAACAGTGTCTAAATTTGCGCCTATAAAAGTAATAGACTGGCAGGGCAACAAGGAGGATTTTTCGTAGTTGATCGAAATTCCTAACTGAGTGCAGAGATTTAGGGTGTAATCCCTGGCTTGGAGAAGTTGATGCCTGGTGGTGGCTGAAAGGAGCCAGTCGTCGAGGTACGGAAACACCTGGAATCCTTGATGTCTCAGGTGAGCCGTGACCACTGCCATACATTTGGTGAACACTCTGGGGGCTGTAGTGAGACCAAAGGGCAGGGCTCTGAATTGAAAATGACTGGACCCCAACCGAAAGCGGAGAAACCTTCTGGAGCGTCTGTGAATTTTTATGTGATAGTACGCATCCTGAAGGTCTATTGAGCACATCCAGTTGTCTTTGCCCAGGAAGGGCAAAATTGATTGAAGTGTGACCATTCGAAATCTCGTCTTTTTCACAGACTTCTTGAGTCTGCTGAGATCCAATATTGGCCTCCAATCTCCCGTCTTTTTGGGGACCAAAAAGAACCTTGAGTAGATTCCGGGCTCTGAATGGTCTGTTGTAACTGGCTGAATGGCCCTTTTGTGTAGAAGCTTTGATACTTCTAATTTTGCGATTTCCCTTAGACCGGGTGGCACATCTGGAAGGGAATTTTTGTGACTGAAGGGACTTTCCTCGAAAGGAATTTTGTAACCCTTGGATATGATCGACTGTACCCATCTGTCTTGTGAGAGGGAAAGCCAGACTTGTGGGTACAGTGATAATCTTCCCCTGACTGCCTCCAAGGATGGACAGTCGGGCAACACCTCAGGGATGCTGGAAGGGCTTGTCAGAGAGAGACTCTCTGCTTCCCTGGTTCTGTGGACCCCCTCTGCCTCTAGGGCGGCATCTGTTATTATTACCCCCTCTGCCTCTAGGGGTAAACTGACCACATGTATCCGGCGTGACTCCTTGGGATTTGCGGAACCACATATTTCCACCCTTCTGTCCTTTGGGGTAAGGTCTAGAAGGGGTGGAAAAATGGACCCCTACGGCAGAAAGAGTCCTGCCGTCCTGCTCACACCTGGTCAATGTATCCTTCACTTGAGGACCAAACAAAGTTGACCCATCAAAGGGAGAGTTTGTGAAGGACGCCTTGAAGGGATCAGCAAAATTACAGAGCCGCATCCAGGCTTGACATCTCAGAGCCACTCCTGTGCCCGCGGCTCTACTCGCTCCATCTGATGCATATGAAATCAGCCGCATGGAGGAGTTGGTTATGGAATTAAGGATTCCTAGCTGAGAAGCAATCTTGTCTTGTGCCCCCTCAGCTGTAGGATCCTGTACTACTTCACCTAGTTCCTTAAGGATGTCCCTTTGGAGTCTGGTGAAGTGACACAAATAGTTCAGCGAACGCATGGCAAAAGTCGCTGAGGAAAACATCTGCTTACCATACCTGTCCATGGTCCTGGAATCCTTGTTAGGAGGATGGACTGGTACGGAAGGATCTGCAAGTTCCTTTTTGGTGGCGGCCGCCACCACCATGGCATCAACCGGGACACCTTTTGTAAGGAATTGCTGTTCGGAAGGGGCTGTAATAAATTTAGAAGGCCTCCTGGGAACTGGCTCTACGGAGTCAGGAGAAGCCCAAGCATTTTGAGCGATAACCTGCATGAGGGGGTCAAAAGGCGGAGACACCCAGGAGGTGGAGGGTCGAGAATCAAACGCCTCTAGGTATACCGTCTCATCATCGGAGGGATTTATGGTGGGCCAGTTTCCCCTCTCTTTCAGGAGTTCTAGGATGTCTGAAAAAGAGACATCCTCAGAGGGGGATCTTGGGGACCCCTCCGACTCATCTAAGTCGGTATCCAAAGTAATAGACTCAGAGGAGTCTAGGTGCTTCCTCTTACAAGTCCTCTTGCATGGAAGATCTGCTGATGGATCAGGAGAATCCTCGGAAGAGGGGGTTCCTCCCAGTGGGGAAACCTGAGGCGGTGGATCTCTCGGTCTGGGCGCAAGAGAGTGGGAAGGGATATCAACAGGCACCGTAGAGGGAGGAGCTAAAGGAATAGACTGCTGACTGAGCCCAGGGGCCAGCACACTCCTCATCACCTCGAAGGCTCCCCTCCCAGGGAGATCCGAGAGAACCCGTTCCGAAGAAACTGGGACTCCCGGGCCCACCGAAAGGGAAGGCTCGAGGAAGATGTCGGAGCCGAGCTCACCAAGGCGAAGCTCCAAGGGAAGAGCGGGTCGGACAAGGGTCCGATGCCACTCACCCGTCGGAGCAGACCAGGAAGCCCGGCCACGAATCCCTCAAGGAAGGTCTTGAGGAGGAGATAAGAGTAGATGCTGAAGGCGCAGAAGGGGGGGGGGGTATCTGGCCTTCAGCCATAGCAGTAACTATTCCTGTAGACTCCAGCTCCAAACTCTGGGGTAGAGTCGAAGGAGGAATTTGAAGAGGGTGTGGACTAATAGTCGTCTGTTGAGACGGACTATGAAGCATTTGGGCTAGTGCCTGTGATTTTAATAATCTGCTTACCACCCTCTCTAAATCATGGTCTGACAACCTGGAAGACCTCGATGATCGGCTCCGATGGTTCCGCTCCGAAAGAAGAGGTGAGGCCGGAGCCGACAGTATCGGTTCCAAAGAAGGAGACCTGGACCTCTTCCTCGAAGGAACCATCGGAGCCAAAGACCCCACGGAACCAGACAGAGCTGATAACTTTTCGGCTCCGAGTGTAGGTCCAGATTTATCGGCTCCAGCCGGAGCCGACACAGGCAAGGAAACAATGGTGTCAGAGCCGGTCGGAGCCGACACCAAAGCCTGAGCCACATGGTGGTCGGAGCCAGTCGGAGCCGACACCATAGTGACAGTGACAGTATCGGCACCGATAGCCATTGGTGCCGAGGACTTAGACAAGGTCGGATCGGCTCCAGCCAGAGCCGATCTCGACTCCGACGGAGTCGGAGCCAAGGCCGAAGGCTTAGACACAGAAGCCTGGGCCTTAGTCTTAGGAGGCTTTCCCGGAGCCGATTTGGCCGGGGAGCCCTCCGGTTTAAGGAAACCCCTTAAAATAAGCTTATTTCTCCTTTCCTGCAGGACTCTCTGGCTAAAAGAGTGACAAATTGCACAGGAGTCCTGCAGGTGGAGAGGTCCCAGGCAGTATAAACAAGAAGTGTGACCGTCTGTCAGAGACATCTTCTGACAGCACGAGTCACACTTCTTGAAGCCTGAGACCCTCTGCTCTTTGGACATTATTGTATCCACAAACAGTACACACACAGTCCCAATCAGACAACTACTGTTAAGGAATAAGCAGTAAAAACCTCACACACACACACACACCCCCTGACAGGGGATGGGAGGGAAAGAAAAGCCTGACTAAAAATATGAAGAAGGAAAAATAAAGTTAGTCAGAAAAGGTCCTACAATTAACTAAAAATGACAGAATTTTACAGAAAAGTAGATTTTTTCTGATTGGGGCGACTAGAAGTTTAAATATAAACACTTACCAGGAGCTGGCAAAAGGAGAACCTCATCAGCGAAGCGGCAAACAAGATCTGGGTACTTACCGCCTTGCATCATGGGATATGGGGCTGCCTCGAGCTGGTAAAAGTGACTCTCGAGCTTAGCAAGTGCCGAGTCGGAGCCGAGGATCGGCTCCGAACCCATCAAGCAAGAATGAAGGCGAGATTGACAACTTAACATCCATGTTTGTCAGGGCCAGAAAGACGTAATGAGGATCACTCTGGCCTTGCACTTTTTGCTTTCTGTATAAACATATTCATTAGTGGCAATGAGGGTTCAGTTGCATACCATCTGCTCAGAGGTGACCTGTGCCTGACATGCAAGGCCATGACCAACCCGGAATTAATGGACATGCTCCACCTCAAAAAATCCAAATCCACCAGAACCACTAGAGCAAGTGACTTAAACCTTAGCACGGATATAAATAGGACATGCTGGAGGGATAGATTTATCACCCAGAGACTCCCCATGCTGTGGAATAAAATCCCGGTCCATGTGAGGCAGAGCACCTCGCTGGCTCTGTTCAAGAGAAATCTTGACCGGTGGATGGGAGATCGTAGGTTTACCCCGGGAATCATCTCTGTGTCACTGCTGGATAGAGGCACAACAAACTAATGGGCACATTATTTCTAACATAAGGGGTGGTGTAAGTCGCATAACTTTGGGCTAGGCTTATAAATGCCTTAGGGCAGATAGCCTAGTATAAACCTATGAACCTATGAACCTATGGAGATCATTTGTGGACTACAGTGCCCCTCAGTGACTGTTCCTGTTGGGGGATCAGGGCAAAGCAACTGCCACATTTGTTGTTTAGGTACAATACAAAGAATTTGCAGCAAGGCTGACCCCAGTCGCTGAAAATTAACTTTGCCACTGCTGGATTGAGGGACCACTTGGGAGGCATTAAGATGGTTATGCTCAATTTGTCCACCAACTACGTTGGTACACTGAATATTCTAAGGATGTGTGTTGCTATAAGAAATCAGTTTGAAGACATCACTCCACTGCCTGAAATGCTAGCAGAATTGCCCTCATCTCCAAGATTGGCCTCTAGATGTGTCCAAGAACCATGGACCATCTTCCCTTCAAAATGACCCCCAATACCTTAGAAGGGAGGTAACTGTAGTTACAACAGTCAGTGGGTGATCCAGGTAAAAGCTCTGAACAGCCATCACTGACTGTTTTATGATATTAGGTTTATAGTTATTGTCAAAACATGTACAATTACTGTTGTAACAGACCTGGAAGCTAAACGCAGGACACCCTATTTTACAGCCATATCTAGGGCTGATCTTTAAAGTAAGCTAATAAAGAAAAGCATCAAAATTAGAAAATTTGTTTAAAAAAAGATATAAATATACTAATGCTTGATATCTGAAAAACTGCGGCTCTGTATACGTATACCTATTATAATAGGAGATCTTTAAGAAGCCAGTGTAATAGTAACTAATTATATTTGGGTTCACCTACCTTTCTGGCATCAGGTATTGGCAAGAAATTGTAGAAACAAAGTTGTATTTATTTCTTGTGAAATACCCATAGAGGTCACAATGGAATGCATTCATGTAGGTATGCACATGGTTCTGTTATACATTTTAATCTGTTTCAAGTGCTTTTCTGCTCTTTGAGACAACATTTCCAAAAACGAGGAAAGGTCGATGTGGTAGACAAATTGCCCTTCTTATAAGTGATTCATAAAACACATAATCTTGCATCAAAAGTCAAACTGTGAGGTTTAAAATTTGCTAAAATTTCCCTATAAATAATTTGGTACTTTTCCGTTAAACCCCTACCAGTACTTCATGCTGCTGTGTTTTGCTGGTCAGGTATTGTTCTGTATTTAATTTATGTAAGATATGTAATTCATTGAAGAGGGATCAGAAAAACGTTGAATGAATTGAAGATGGATCACAGCACTAGTGAGAAAATACTGGCAAAACACAGCAGTGCCAAGTACGGCGGCTCTTATCAAGAAATGAGGTAAATCTATTACCAATACTTGTTAGAGTGCATTGCTAGGCTATTCGTGGTTATTCAACTTGCCTGCCTAGTTAGTATTAACCTGTGAACCTGTAAGTGAAACCGAAGGTGTTGGATTAACAAAAGACAGTTTCTCACGTGCTTTATGGCTGCAAACAGAATGAAATACAAGGAATCCAAAGAAACAGTGGGAAGTTATTACGACGTCAATGGATGTTACATGTATGCGAGTGCTACGGCTGAAATAAATATGCATGCAGAAAACCTTAATGGACTGCTACGGCTGAAATAAATATGCATGCAGAAAACCTTAACGGCGGACTTCAGCTACTTCTGTACTGACAGAATGCTACTTTGTGTAACTAAGAAAGGTAACTTGTTTGTGGGTGAGAAATGGGTAAAGAAAACCTACGGCAATTGGAAGGGGTCTCACGATGGACTTCAGCTATTTGTGCAATGATAATACCTTCCTTTACACATAACAATTAAAACGTGTTTGTTAGCTGTACACATTTATTTCTTACACAAACACTTGTGCACGCTACTGAAATAACAAGAAAACACTGTACCGTGAGTGGTAGGGGTTTAACAGAAAAGTACCAATAATTTAATACGTTATACTAAAACACTGAGCAGAAATGTTTAAAGACTGTAAATGATCATTCATAATGCTGCAATGTTGCCTGCTGTGGTGGCAAAGGCTGTTTAATGATGGCTCCACATTGGGAATGGTAGTTTTTTTTTTTTTTTCCATGGTGCCTTTTTTAATGGAAAACTAAGCAGTATAAGCTAGTAAATATTCAAAAGAAGTACAAAGACAGTTTTCTCAATAAATACATAGTAAAAAGCCCTCTAATACACTTTACCAATCCTAAAAAGTAATTTAAACACAAATTCTCCACAGGATGTTTAAATAAACATTTAAACTGTGAAACTCAAAAGTGTTTTCATATTAAAAAGTACAGCAAAGTGATCCAACAGCCAATAAAAACACATATTCCCAGTTTAAAATATACTTTCCCACACAGGAAAGTAAATTAAAACATTAAAAATAATATGTGGAAGGTTTTTCCACAAAGCTAACTTATCTACTCTGCAATGGAACAGCACAAGCCAACCATTAATCCTCTGAAGCCCTGATAAGAGTGTTCCCTTCGGTGGCAGGAAAGCACTGAAGGGGATGGTGCCCAAACCTGTCTTTTTAGTCAGCTCAGCTCAAGGTGATTAATGGTTTGGGCACATGAAATGTGCCCTGAAGCTTTGAAAGTTGGCTGTCTGTTACATCCTATGCAGGATATAACCCATATAACTTAGGCTAATGCAGCAGTGACCAGTATGAAGAACATTTGGTCTGCCTAAGTGCAGCAAATGTCTATGAATTCTGCCTTAGCTGCATATAGGTGGAGTCAGCACTAATTCTTGCTGTGCCTAAACACAAGTAGGAATACTGCCAAACGTCTTTTTTGTCCATATAAAAAATGCCATTTGCAGGCATGGAAACATTAGTCTAGTGATAGAACTGACAAGTTAGACAACAGATGAACACAAAATATATATATTCAGAAGATAATTATATGAAGAAAAATGTTTTTAACAGAAAATGGTATTTTCAGGATATACTGACACAACACATCCAAGAAATACAATAGTGAGCTGAACATATTATTCCATGAATGCTATCTTTCAACTTGCTTAGGGCAATGGCATAATGTATATAAATATGATGGATTAAAAAAAAGTGTCTGGCCATCACAAACCATTTTGCATTTTGTGGATACTTGCATTCACCATTAATTAACATAACAATCCATATGAAAACAGTGCAAGAAATTAGCAGAATGTGTTAATGTTTGCTAGGTACTCACAGAGATCACTTTTTTCTTCTTTATCTTCAGATTTATTATTCCCTGAAAATTTGATAGTATTGGATACCAATGGGCTGTAAAACAAGTAAAATTGTTAATATTTGCTTTATTATTATAAAGTTATTGTTTCATCCAGCGTATAACTGGCCAGTTATGACGTCTGACAAAAACACAGTGAGTTCAATTTATTTTCAGTATTTTTATGACTGTATATTGTATAAAATATTAAAATAGTAAGAAAACACAATAAGTAGAATCAAGATCAGAATATATAAGCAATCTGTGGGAAAATGAAATAAGTAATATTGTCAAAACAGAGTAAAAACGTCACACACAGACAAACCATTCAGTTAAAAACTGCAAGAAAGACCTAGCCAAGCTTCTTGATCCTTCTTTGTCGGCTCTTCCAATCATTTTGAAGCAGAATTCACCAAGTGTTAGATTGTTCACTCAGTAATAGGGAACATGAGCTGGGTTTAGACCATCATGAGACAGGTTAGTTTTACGTTACTGACTGCTTATCCTTATGGACAAGAAGGTTGGAGTAGTATTAGCTATTATTGCTACTTGCCTTTCAGCATCTTACAGAGGACATGTTAGGAGTATGACAGGCATGGGCTTTGTGAGTCTTATACCAATTCCTTAACAATGTAACAAGAGTATTAAAGGAGTACATTTGATTTCCATGGATTTTGTAAACACAAACTCCCTGGACCAGATTGTCAATACACCAACCAGGGGAGCAAACATACTAGGTCTGGTCCTCACTAATATGGGGCAGTGATGTATATGCCCTAATGTAGTGTCTTCTCTGGTAAGGTCAGACCATAAAATGGTCTCCTTTCTCAAGTAAAAATAAAGCGTGCAATGCTAGCTAACCCTGGAATGTTCAGGAACTACTCTAAGGCTAACTTCCAAATTACGTGACAACCCGGCAAAATTTCAAACCCCCATAAACCCTGAGAACACTGCTGCCTATGTGGAAATGTTCAAACCCTAAACAAGCATGTTAATAGCTGTGTAGAGGCTGCTGTACCAAACAGAAAAAAGCACAGAACTAACTCAAAAAACAAGCCACCCTAGTAGACTGAAAACATTAAGACACTGCACAACAGAAGGAAGAAAATCATGGCAAGAATCAGGAGTAGCAGCACCCAGCAGGATAAAAGCACTCTCATTAAACTAAACAAATCCTCAGTGGACAAATAAAATCTACCAAAGCCAAATCTGAAGTAAATTTGGCCTCCCAGGCCAAGAACAACTACAAGTCATTCTTTGGCTATATCCCCAACCTCAAAGGCAAAACACAGTTATGCATAGCTCATTGCTCATGGAGTCTCTTATACTGGTCCAAATGGAGGGATGAAAAGTCAGCAAGTAAAAGAGAGTATTGTTGCTGAAACCAAATTCATCCTCAAGTCTTGGTGAGTACCTTCGCGGGGTGGACCCTGTTTTTCACAAAACCTGACCAAGACAACACTAATATATAGACTGTATTCATATAGCATATATCATGAAAATTAAAAAAGACAGCTGGGTGCACAAGCCCCAGGATAAAAAAAAGTGCAGAATCCTGATAGGCACACTGGTGCCAGGACTGGAAAAGATGACAGTGTAGAATCCTCAAAATACAGAAACAGTCCTACAATGAGGCCAGGCCAGGCCCAGGGGGAGGACTGTCCCCCCACTGCTGTACAAGGAAGTAGTAGTCCACAAAAATCAAAAAAACTGATAGGCCAAAGAAGAGCCACAAAGAAGAAAAAGTGAACTATTGAAGCTAAGAAAGAAATTATGTATTGCTACTATTATGCAAAAATTCCAGAATTTCCAGATACAAGATATACAAAATGATTAGGAGAGAAATTATAGGAAATAACAATACTTCCACAAGAAAAACTGTCAGAAGCTACAAATAAAAAATTGTATTCATTAATACAACAGATTTGTGAAAAACAGTATATAGATCAAGAAGCTTTGATCTGTTTGGGAAAAGAACCATCTGAGGAAGTGCGAAAATATAAACAACAACCCTGGAGATTTTTGAAAAGTATAAAAAATAAATATGGACATGGGAAAGAAAGAGAGATTTGATATGGTGCAATATATATGCAAAGGAGAAAGCCAAATTAATCAATATAAAGAAGGCAGCCCCAAAGACATTCAAAGAGAAATACAGGCAAAGGCATCTGGACATGGAACATTTCGCAATAAAAAATAATAATAATAATAATATTACAAAGACAGAATGTAGAAAAGAAGATTAGTAAAGTAGAAGTTAAAAAATGTACGAAGTTATGGAGTGCCTGGAAAGTGAAGGATTTGATATAGAAGGTCTAACACAGGTTAAGTTAGGTGAGTCCCCAAAGCAAGGAGAAGAGAGAAGATAAGGAGACATCTGAAGAAGAAATATGGACATGGGAAAGAAAAAGAGATTTAATATGGCATAATATTTATGGAAAGGAGAAAGTAAAACTAACCAATAGCCAAAACCAATAACCAAAAAAAAAACCACTAAGTATTACCTTATCTTATTTTTGTGCTATTCTTCTGTTCCATCATGTTTGCTAAATTACCTTAATCACCTGTTTTTTGTCTAGCAACCTATCTGCATCTGAAGTTTAATGTTCTGTAACTTATTACTTAATACTTTGTGTGTCTATTCTGTTTTAATGTGGAGCTTTTCTCCCTGGGCCTCTACTGAAAATGGACATATATCCAGCTAGACTATCCCGGTCAACAAATGTAAAATAAAAATAAATAAAATAGAAAAAGAGCAGCATCAAAGATATCTGAGGATAAATACAGGCAAAGGAATCTGGACATGGAAAACTTTGCAATACTAAAAAATAAAAAGACAAAGAGGAAAAGTACAAAAGGAGATTAGTAATGGAGAAGTTAAAGGAATAGAAACTGATGTTATGGAATACCTACAAAGTGAAGGATTCAGTGTAGAAAATCTAATTCAGAAAACACCACAACAGGATAGAGCAATGGATATACAAATTCAGGGGAAACCAGTGGAACAGGAAGCAATTGGTCAGGTGCCATATGAAGATATTTTGGAGCTTTCCACAGGAAACCAGTATAAATGTTCACTTGAAGCTAGACAGCAAGAGAAGGATCAGGAACTGATGCAGTCAATGTTGAGGAATGATATGCCAGTGAGTTCCCATATGACACAGCACTGGATGGCACAGGATGAAATTGAAGAGAATGTGCTACAGGAAGATGCTATAGAACTTTTTATAGAATGCTCGTAGTAAATGGAAAACAAAAAATGTGCCCTCAGTTTAGAAGAAAATGAACTAATAGAAGAGTTGCTTGATTTAATAGACATAGACATATTAAGATCAATGAAAGAAATAGACTGAAGTAGGTCAATAAAACCCAAAAAGTCAGAAGATTGATAAAACAAATGAATACAGTAATTAGGACTGTCCATAGAGATCCATGTAATATAACAGAAGTAAACAGGATTGATTACTGTGCAGCTAAATTAATACCTGATAAAGTTCTACCAGAAGAACACAGGGTAGTGAGGGAAAGGAAGGGGAGAATAGCTTCATGGAAGTATTGAAAAGAGAAAACTATAAAGCAATTAAGACAAGAAGTGTCACTATTAGAAGAATATAGAAGAGGGAACAGATCAACAAAAATACTAAGAAAGATAGATGTGATAAAGCAATGCGCAGTATTAGAACAGACCAGGATTTATCATGCACTATCGCAAATAACAAACTAAAAATCTCAGCACAGGTGGAAAAAACATAGAAGATATGCAGATAAATATAAAGTAAAAGACAAAATAAGCAATTTATTGATGACCCAAAAAAAGTTGTAGAGAGAATTGGGAAACAAGGTAAAAGAAATTGAAAGACTGCCAAAAAAAAAGAAGACAGATACATTTTGAAGAAGTATCTATGAAGATCCTGTGGAACATAACAAAGATGCTAAATGGAGAGAAGAAGAAAAAGAAAGAATAAGAAGTTTAAAGGTACAGGATATGAAATGGGTTGAAGTAACAGCCAGAGAGTTTGAAACAAAGTTAAGAAAAGCCTCTAATTGAAAACCCCAGGCCTAGATACAGTACCTAACTTCTGATTAAAATTAACATCTACGCATGAAGATTTAGACATGAGTAAGAACTATTTATATGCGCACCCTCAACAGACACCAGCCTGGCTAACAACAGGAAAAACAAATGCTCTTACTTAATAGTGAACCTTCAAGTTACCCTAAAATTTAAAAACCAATAACTTGCCTTCCGATGACATATAAACTAAACATGGCAATTGATGTTGGCAGAGTTTATAGTCATTTAGAAGAAAACTCAATTATGGCAGTAGAACAAAAGGGCAATAAAAGAAAGTCATATGGAACAAAGGATCATTTGTTGTTAAATAAAGTCATAGTGGAGAACTGTAAAAAGGGGAAGAGTCTAAGTAAGGCATGGACTGACTACAAAAAAGCATTTGATGGTATCCCACATTTATGGATAAAGGAGTGCTTAAAAATGTATACAACACACCCTACACTGATCGACTACATTACAGTGACCATTTAACAGTGGCAGACCACTTTACAATTAAGCCATGATAAAGGGCAAATTATTATCCCAGGGATAAAAATTCAAAGGGGGATATTCCAGTGTGACTCTCTGTCACTGCTGCTATTCTTCTTTGCCCTTAACCCATTAAACTGTCTACTTAGCAGCTTAGGCTATGGCTATAATTTGGCTCACAGAAAAAACAAAGTGTAAAGACTTCTCTTCTTCTATTTGTCAATGATTCAAAACTGTATAGCTCATCAGGTAAGGACAACTGCAAGTTGTCAAAAATTTTTCAGATGATATAAGAATGTCATTTTATTCTTGATAAATGTGCAAAAGCAACCTTTAAAGCAGGAAAACTGCAGCACCAGGAAAACATTAGTTTGGGACAAGAATGTGATATAAAAGAACTTGAGCAAGAGGGAGTGTATAAATATTTAGGAATTGATGAAGGATCAACAATAAAACATGAACAAATGTGAATAAAATTTAGTAAGGTATATTTTAGAAGACTTAAATTAATACTGAAAACAGCACTGACATCTAGGAACCAAATCCAAGCTATAAACCAATTTGCTCTTCCTGTCCTAACTTACAGTTTTGGAGTGATTGACTGTCCCCAAAACGTGTTGGATAGATTAGATAGGATGACAAGAAGGATGCTTCATGCTCACCAAATGATTTATAAAAATCAATGCATACCAAGATTATATATTTACCATTCTGAAGGAGGGATGGGCCTCCTTGAAATTGATTACATGTACAGATCTGCAATCATGGAACTACACACATATTGGCTAACCTCACAAGACTCAAACACAGTGAAAGTTTAGAAACATGAGGAGAATAAATCTAAGATTACTTCTCTGCTTAGTCTAGTAGAAGCATATCGGCATCAAGCAGGAACAGAAATCAAACCAGAAGTAGGTAAAAATCAGGCAACAACTGAATGTGCCAAAAAATACAAGAAAGAATATAAGGTGAAGGAAAGGCAAGAAATATGGAAAATGCATAAATATAGTTGCAAGTATAGGAAACTTCTGGAAGAACCTCATGGCGATGAGGAACAAATGCAGGAATGGTTAAGGAGAGGCAAATTCAAGCCAAAAGATGAAAGGTTAATACTGGCGGCCCAAGACAGTGGGCTGCATACACATTGGTTTACAAAGTCCAATGAACATGTGGGAGAAATAGACAAATGTAGATTTTGCAAAACTGAATTGGAAACAGTCACACACCTTATTGCTGGTTGTGACATACTAATAGCAGAAGGACTTTATACTGAAAGGCATAATAATGTGACAGGACTGTTGCTCTGGAGATTGTGCAAATATTATGGTATTGAAGTGGCTGAAAAAACACTGGAAACATGAGCCACAAGGCAGTATAGAAAATGATGAAGTTTACATCACATGGGATCAGCCATTACCAACAGTTCAAAAGATAGATGCTAGAAAACTGGATATAGTGGTCCATGAAAAGAAGACAAGAGTAGCATTGTTCATTGAAATCACCACACCCAGTGATGACAGGATCTTGTGTACAGAGAGACACAAAGTCATAAAACATAAGGATTTGCAGGTAGAAACAAGAGCAATGTAGAAGAAAGATACCTAGACAGTCCCAATAGTAGTAGGAGCAATGGGTCTTATAAAAATGAATCTACAATCGTATTTAGATATGTTACCAGTATATGTAACTGTACAAATTGCATAAGGAGTCATTACGGAACACACTGCAGGTGTTGCAAAGAGCACTTCTGGCTGGCATCAAAGATTGAAATAATACTTATTTCTTGAACTTTAATCGTACTTTGACTTAGGAATGGGGTCCATTCCTGTCACAGTATTAGAAACCCAAAAGATTTGGAGAAATTAAAAAAGAAGTATAGCAAGGTATGCCAGAATGTATAGCAAACCTACTGGCAGACAAATTCAGCTTGAACTTTACCCACCCCCATCCTCCCCTCAGGAAATACCATCACATATAATCACTAAAGAACAGGTGTTCAATGCGCGCTCTCTATAAAGCCAAGAACACTGTCTAGATGTGCCCAGACAATACCCCAGAATGCCTTCTGAATAGCATAAAACATAAACTATCAGTTCCTCTGGAACTGCTATTTCATTGAAGTCCCCAAACAGACTTCATACCTCATGAATGAAGAACAGCAACTATTATCCTTCAGCAGAAAAGTGGGCCATCTACAGAGCTATAAGTCTCACTAACCCCATATGCAAAGCCTTGGAAAGAAGTATAAAGGAAATGATTAATAATGGCACAGGAAACCTCCAAACATTGGACAAAACCCAGTTTGGTTTTGTCGAGGGCAGATCATACCTACTCAACCTGGTGGACTTCTATGAGAAGGTCACCAAAGAAATGGATGAGAGTAAAATGGTTCACACTGCCTTGCCAACCTTGACCTGGCCAAAGCATTTGACACAATACCCCACTCAGCCATTGTTGACAAATTCAAGAAGTTAGGTATAAATGCTACTGTTACCAAGTGGATAAATAGCTGGCTCACAGACAGGACCCAAGAAATCAGAACTGGGGAGTCAACCTCTACAAGGAGGCCAGTCACAAGTGGAGCTCCTCATGGATTGGTCTTGCAACTGCTCCTTTTTGGTATTTACATCTTTGAAGTCAAGGCCAATACCAAGAGCCTGTAGCTGACTAAATCTGTAGCTGATTGCAAATTAGGAGTAGTCGCAGAATCCACCACAAACACTAATGTTCTCCAGGAAAGACTAACACAGACAAATAACCTGTGTAAGAGCAGTGGACTAAAGCTAAATGCCAACAAATGCATTATAGTATCCTTCAGGAAATTACCATCCCCTTGTAACTATCATATTTACAAAACACCTGTAAGACTAGACCCAGTAGTAAGGACTTGAAACATACATAGATAGTAATCTAGCCTTTGGCCATCATGTATCTACAGTAGTGAGGAACTCATTCTATCTTGTGCAACTTATAAACAAAGATATAGCATCTAGAGCCAAGGAGGTCATTGTTCTATTGTATTCAGCACTCATCAGACCTATCACTGAGTATAATGCCATCTTTGGTATGTACCTAACCAGGCACAACCAACAACTGGAATGTCCACTGAACTTCCTCGCTGAAAAATTATAGAGCATAAGCAACATGTCCTCTGCAGACTGCCTCCATGTCCTATCCCTGTATTCTGTCTCCTACAGGCTGGTGAGGTGAGATCTATGCCTGCTATACAAGGTATTGTCACACCCCAACCTGATGGATCTTCTGCATAACCAGAAAACAAAAAGCAATTAAAGTTTAAAGACTTAAACCTTGCCTATGATATCAAAAGGGCCTGCTGGAAATACAGGTATGTATTCCAGAGACTACCTTCTTTGGAACAGGCTCCCCTTCCATGTGAAGCAGAGTTCCTCTCTAACCCAATTCAAGTGTAACTTGGACAATTGGATGGCGAACAGGAAATTCATCCCTGGCTTGGCACCTATGTCTCTAATGAACAAAGGCAGCCTGTAAATGGTTTATCTCCCAGGCCTCTGCTTGTAAATGTTTTATTGCCTGAGAGCCCCTGCTTACACTTATTTAGGGTACCAGAACATGTTAGAGATGTGGCATGCATGGCTAGGCTTAACTGTTAAATTAAAACCACTGTAATCATTAGCATAGTATACAGAGTGGATATAAAAAGTATACACACCCCTGTTAAAATACCAGGTTTTTGTGATATAAAAAAATAAGACCACAATAATTCATCTCAAAACTTTTCCCACCTTTAATGTGACCTATAACCTGCACAATTCAATTGAGAAACAAAGACATCTGTTAGGGTGAAAATATATAAAAAATAAAAAATGTACGATAAGCTAGTTGCACACCCTTAAACTAATACTTTGTTGAAGCACCCTTTGATTTAATTGCAGCATTAAGACTTCTTGGGTAGGAGTCTAACAGCATGGTACATCTTGACTTGGCAATACTTGCCCACTCTTTCTTGCAAAAGTGCTCTAAATCTGTCAGGTTGGGAGGGAATCTCTTGTGCACAGCCCTCTTCAGGTCACCCCACAGGTTCTCTATTGGATTTAGGTCCGGGCTGTGGCTGGGCCATTCCAAAACTTTAATTTTCTTCTGGTGAAGCCATTCTTTTGTTGATGTGGATGTATGCTTGGAGTCATTGTCATGTTGAAAGGTGAAATTCCTCTTCGTCTTCAGCCTTCTAGCAGACACCTGAAGGTTTTGGGCCAAAAGTGACAGGTATTTGGAACTGTTCATAATTTCCTCCACCTTGACTAAAGCCCCAGTTCCAGCTGAAGAAAAGCAACCCCAAAGCATGATACTACCACTACCATGCTTCACCATGGAGATTGTGTTCTTTTGGTGATCAGATGTTTTGTTTTTGCGCCAAATGTACTTTTTGGAATTGTGGCCAAAAAGTTCAACCTTGGTCTCATCAGACCATAACACATTTTCTCACATGCTTTTGGGAGACTTGATGTATTGTTTTGCAAATTTTAGCCAGGCCTGGATTTTTTCTGTGTAAGAAAAGGCTTCCATCTTGCAACCTTACCCCATAGTCCAGACATATAGAGAATACGAGAAATTGTTGTCAGATGTAGTACACAATCAGTACTTGCCCAAAATTCCTGTAGCTCCTTCAGTGTTGCTGTAGGTCTCTTGGCAGCCTCCCAGACCAGTTTTCATCTCGTCTTTTCATCAATTTTGGAGGGACGTCCAGTTCTTTACAGCGTCACTGTTGTCCCATATTTTCTCCACTTTTTGATGACTGTCTTCACTGTATTCCATGGTATATCCAATGTTGTGGAAATTTTTTTGTTCCCTTCTCCTGATACCTTTCAACAATGAGATACCTTTGAGGCTTTGTAAGCTCTCTGTGAAACATGTTTTTTGCTGTAATGGGCAACAGAGTAATGGCAGGAAAATCCTACTAAGACAGCTGAACTTTATTTGGGGCTAATCAGAGTCTCTTTAATTGATGGCAGGTGTGTACCCAAGAAGACTGAATGCTGTAAATAAATCAAAAGGTGCTTCAACAAATTATTAGTTTAAGGGTGTGCACACTTATGCAACCAGCTTATTGTATTTTTTTATGTTTTTTATATTTTTCCCATAACAAATTTGTTTATTTTTCAATTGAATTATACAGGTTATAGGTCACATTAAAGGTGGGAAAAGTTTTGAAATGATTTATTGTGGTCTCATTTTTTTATATAACAAAAACCTGACATTTTAACAGGGGTGTGTATACTTTTTATATCCACTGTACCTATGAACCTATGAACAGAGGACAGAACAACTACTGTGCAGACATTATATGACATAACTTATTTCCCTGAGATAGTGAGGTCCACTGGCTGTACCAAAATTACTATTAAGGTCCCACTCGCTCCACATGGTAGCTGGTACTCATCAACAGCCAGGTGGTGTGCAGTGCATAGAATTTCATAAACAGTGTGTCTGTACACCATCAAGGCAGTTCCCAAGGTTGCAACATCTGGTATACATGCAACTTATACCACTGTTTCATGGTAGGTTACATTCTGCAGAGTCATCTAGATGGTTGGAGCACATATTACCAACCAGGAAGTCCTCAATATACTGGTCCAATGAACGTAGAAGCAGACCACTCATAATGCTGTCCAATGTTGCGTGTGTTGTAGGGGGTGGCTGGATACATATTGAAACCTTTGCCGATCACCTCCATCTGCAGCCAGCGAACCACTGCAGAACTAGAATATAACACAGCATTGTGACAGACACATCACATCGTAAAATGTGGTCTCACAGTTCTAAAGACCCACTTACACTGCTTGAATACATTCAGTGCCATATTGCAGAATGGTCTGAACACTTGCACCAAGATACATGTCATTTGCATCATGCTACATAATATGGTGCAATCAAAGATATTACAATGTAGGGACACCATAGCACTGCCAGACATACCTGCAGTAGCACTAGAAGAGTCATGGGAAGAAACATTTGAGGAATTACCCTAAGTGAATTAAAGGTGATTTCAATACATCCTGGTAATGGCAAATGCATGACATTTGGGAAGTTTAAAAACACACAAACCAAGGCAGCAGCTGATGGAGCAAAAATTGTAGGACCAGCACACCAAAAGAACCAGGATAAGCTTGTAAAAACGTAGTTTAATAATCCACAAAATCAGAGTTTAGTGCTTTCATTCCCTCTGGAACTTCATCAGAACTCATAAAATAAAAACCATTTTGTGTTTTAAATACAAATTTTAAAAAAGTCACATGCATAATCCCTCCAATAAAATCATTTGTACTCTAATTGCTTCAATTTCAACACAGGGTTTATGGATAAAGTGTCATTTAAACCTGGATATTGCATTGAATTCAGTATCAGTTTGCCAACTATGTAATGGCTGAGTGGGAGGAAAGATATGTCCTGAATAGCCTCTTTGCAAAATCTTTGGGGAGGTATATACTAGATTTTTGGATGATATCTTCCTCCTATGGAATGATACCGTGGATAACCTTAAGATTTTTCTTGACTATTTGAACAACACTGTTGAGTTTTTGTCCTTCACTTCACATTTCCATAATGAATGTATTCATTACCTGGACATTAGGCTATCTAAGGATAGAAGTGCCTGAGAATAAATATATGTCCAACATCTATAGGAAGCCTACCTTTTCTAATACCTACCTGCACTTCACTAGCTGGCATCCCATGCACCAAAAGAAAGCGGTTGTTAAAGGCCAGCTAGTGAGAGTGGCACATAAGGTATCCAACATGGAAAACTTTATGAATGAATGTGAGGAAGTTTTATCCATGTTCAGAAACAGAGGTTATCCAGATGGATTTTTGGAAGAAATAAGAGGAGTAGTAGTTAGAAAAACGTCAGAATGGTGTGTATCTGCCTATTTTGGGATCTAGATGTGAGGTTACCATTGTAAGTAATAGGGATGAGAGGCACAACAACATGAGTTTCATTTCCACCTATAGTTTAGACAGTGGGGCTATTAAATATATCATAGAGAAAAACTGGTATATTTTTGAAAGTGACTCAGAAGAATTTAGTAAGTTAACAGAAAGAATAGGTAGTAAACCGACCTTTATATACAGAAAGGGTAGGTCTTTGAAACAAAATTTAGTAGTTGGGGGGGGGGGGAATATTCTTCAAAATGTGCAAAATAATGGCACTAAAAAGTGTGGAGCTTGCACACAGTGTCCTTCCATTATGAATAGTGATTGTTTCACAATAGCTAATGTGACCTATTTGATAAAAGGGAGCTACAATTGTGAGACTAAAAATGTTTACCTTGCTCAATGCACATTATGTACAAGTTTTTACATAGGTTAAGACTATGAGAAGGTTACGACAGCATATATATGAGCATTGTGCTGATATCAGGAATAGTAAACTGTGCAATGCCTTGTTCAGACATATAAAATATAATCCTTCACATTTTTTCAAGTTTATGGTTGTGGAGAAGTTGGTGAAAGATTTTCAAGGGAGAGTGGTGGATGAGCACCTGGATATGGCTGAGTTGAAATGGCAAATTGTACTGAATGCAACGCAATATCCAGGTTTAAATGACACTTTATCCATACACCCTGTGTTAAAATTGAAGCAATTACAGTACAAATGATTTTATTGGAGGGATTATGCATGTGACTGTTTTTTTTTAAATTTGTATTTAAAACACAAAATGGTTTTTATTTTATGAGTTCTGATGAAGTTCCAGAGGGAATGAAAGTGCTAAACTCTGATTTTGTGGATTATTAAACTACATTTTTACAAAATTATTCTGCTTCTTTTGGTGTGCTGGTCCTACAATTTTTGCTCCATCATCTGCTGCCTTTGGTTTGTGTGTTTTTAAACTGCTGGTCTTCAAGTGATACATCTGGGAAGTTAATGCCCCTCAAAGTAGGACTATGACCTGGACTGATGTGGAACTCTGTCCCCTGTCACGTTACGAAAAATGGAGACTCCCATTCCAGTCTTAAAGACATTGCCAACATATTGGTCAAACAGTTTTCCACAAATTTTTTCCTGACACCATCATTCCCACTCCAAAAATCCCAAGGGCACTCTCTCTTTCCCCATTTTCTCAAATAATTATTTCCTTAAAGCACTCTCCAAGACCAATACACTTTTTCAATGGGTCCTGAAAATACACCAGATTGTCTTATAAACAGTATCAAGCAGGTCCTTGCTGATCCTTCCCTATGTTGTTCAACCTAAGACTTGCCACAAATGGTGCACTGATCTTTTGATGCTCTTTCACAAGAGTGGCACCAACATTGACCCAATAAGCTACAGACCCATTAGCCTTACTGAGCTAATCTTCAAAGCCATGGAAAGCATCATCAATGACCTCATAAACCTGAACAATAAGAATTTAATCAGGCTTGACCCACAACAGTTCAGATTTGTTAAGTGTAATCATGCCTGACCAAACTTAAGAGCTTCTTTGAAAAGATTTTGCAGGCAGTGAACATTGGGCACATTGTTCATACTGTCTACCTGGATCTAGCAAAGGGATTTCATACCATGCTTCACAATGGTATTGTAAATAAGCCAAAAGCCTTTCAGACAGTTTTTACCAATTCTCTACCAAGACAATTCAAGCCCTAGCTAGCCAACTACCTCCTAGATCCCCTGGCCCTGAAAGTACCACCCCTAGAAAACTACTCTCATTTAGTTTCCAACCATTTGCCATGTCACTTATCCGTACCTTGATCAAAAAACTAAAATCCACCACACTCTCTGCTGTCCAACTTCCTGCTGAATACCTACAAAAATCAGCTGATGCTATTGCTTACCCTTTATCAATACTACTCAATCGAACCATAGTAGAAGCTAAATTTCCCACCATCTGGAAAATATCCTATGTAATCCCACTTCACAAAGGAGGCAGCTCTACTGAATTTTCCAACTATAGGCCAACAGCTATACTCTCTCCACTTGCTAAGATTATGGAAAAATGTAATATAGACAACGCATGCACCACTTAATCCAAAATCACCTCATGGCAGATACCCAGCATGGCTTGTGAACTCACCACAGCACTACCTCAGCCCTACTAGCCTTTACCAACACCATAAACCATAATTGTATCAATAATCATATATCCTCAGCCCTCTTCGTGGATCTTTCCAAGGCATTTAATATGGTTGATCACCAACTTTTAATTCACACCCTGCAAACATTCTGTATAGATACTAAAGCCTTTCAATGGTTTAAATCCTACCTGAATGGTAGACAGCAGGCTTTTCTTTGGCAAAACAAACTCTCTAACCTACCACCTAACACCCTTGGAGTACCACAATGCTCTATACTAGGGCCCCTGTTGTTCTCCATCTTCATTAACGACCAGAATACTGTCATCCCAATAGTCAGCTGTATCCAGTACGTTGACGACTCTACCTTGATTTGCTCGGCCACATCTCCAACAGAGCTATGGTCAGCTACCCAGACCACTTTAACAAAATAGAAAACTTGCTTTCCCAACGTTGTCTGATACTAAATCCCAAAAAAACTAAAATGCTGTTTTTTTCACAAATACATAGGTCTACTGCTTTCACCTTTACCATAAATGCAAATAATAGCACATAATCTCCCCTGACCCCTCTACAAAACTATTATGTGTCATTACAGATAATAATCTAAAATTTTACCTACATGTCAATCAATTGATCAAAACCATCAACAAAAAACTAGGGTCACTTTACAGAATAAAAGCCTTCCTAACCCCTCCAGCTAAAACTGCCATAGCATGCTCTTACCTTCTTTCATCTCTTTTGTATACATACCCTCTACTCTCTAATTTACACAAGATTTTCCTTAAACTCTCAATCTGCTATAATCACATTGCCAGGTTTGTCACTGGGCTGCCTTTTAGGACACATCATTGCATCAATCTAAATCAGCTTGGGTGGCTTGAACTACCCAGTCTAACCCAGTATAACCAATTGATTATGGCCTATAAAATCATTTATAACACAGACAATACTCATGCACTTAAAACTCTTATCACCCTCTATAATAATCCTAGACTGCTTTCGATCCTCTAACAGACTTCTAATTCAGATGTACAAAATTAACAACACAGCTGGTGATTCTCTCTTTGCAAACTCTGTAGGTAGATCTTGGAACTCTCTTCCAGCTGATATTACTTTACTTTCCTCCCTAGGTCAGTTTAAAACTAGACTCAAACAACATCTGGCACTAAACTGGCTATGTCATTGTATCAAGCCTGGTTAACTCTCCTCAAGAATGTGTAAAATCTGTTAAGCTGCTTAGTATGTAATTTAGTTCAGACTTTCACTCAGGATTAACTCCAACCTGTGGAACTTGTTTATCTTGTTTGATTATGTGATCACTGTAAATATTCTATTTGTAATATGTTATGTTGGATCTGTTTATCTTGGAGATGTCACATACTAATCCTGTCACTCTGTGCCAGTTGGCTACAGCTACTCTGATTCTAGCTTTAATATCCTCATTTATGCTTCCCTTCTCCTCAACCATGCCTACCAGATACTTGAAGCTGCTAAACTGTTCCACTATTTTCCCTTATATCTCAATTCACATGTCCTTCTGATTTCCCATATTTGCTGCCATTACAACTGTCTTATCTGTACTCAGTTTTATCCCATGTGCTTTCAATTTTGCATTACATACCCCTATCATATGCTGGTTTATTTTCAGAGCCTGCATGTAATGCCACATTGTCCACATACAGCAGCTTTGTTGATCCTTCCCTGCCAACCCATTTGTTAATGTAGTCCATCAGAAGTATGAAGAGCAGTGGACACAGAGTTGAACCCTGATGCACACCCACTCCCACTGGGAACTTGTCTGTGAAGCCGAACACTGTTCCTACTTGAGTCAATGGGCCCTTGTACATATCCTACACTAATTCTACCAATGTTACTGGGACTTTAAAGCATTGCAGTACTGTCCAAATCAGCTTTCTTGAGACCTTGTTATATGCTTTCTTCAAGTCTAAGAATGCCCAGTTGAACTCTTTCATCATCTCTAGCATCTTCTCAACTATTGCAAACATTGGTTCAGTTGTGCTGCATCCTGATCTGAATCCAAACTGCTCGTCTCCAATCTTACTTTCAACTGCTCCGCATATCTGTTTACCTTTCACCCTCTCCAGAACTTTCATGCAGTGAGACAGAAATTTGACATATCTATACTGCCCACACTTGTGAATGCATCCATTGTTTTTGTACACTTGCACTAGAATGCTTGTTCTCCAGTTATCTGGGATACAGCTATCCCTCCATACTGCTATGGATACCCTCTGCAGTAATTTCTCCTCTAACTCACCCAACATCTCAATCATATCTGCTATGATCTCAGCTGAGTGTGCAGTTTTCCCTGTGTTGTTCTTTCTTCTTCTAGGGTGGGCTCTTCTTTTTCTTTCATCATCAGCTGTGTATGGGACACTACAGCTTCTGTGGGATTTTCTTCATTCAGAAGCTGCTAGAATTTTCCATCTGCCTTTGATGTCCTGTGGACTGGTGAGCAGGTTATTGCTGGCATCCTTTATAGGTAATAGATAAGCACGAGGATAGTTACCATTGCAGGCCATTTTAAGACTAAACAGTTTTCCCTCAATTGGTTCAATTTCTTCAAGTCTTTTGGGTTTCCAACAACATGACAGGAATGGATCCCATTCCTAAGTCAAAGTATGATTAAAATTTGTGAAATTAGAATTGTTTCAATCTATGATGTTAGCCAAAAGTGCTCTTCACATCACCCATAATGTGCCCAGAAATGACTCCTTCAATTCATACTATGTTACGTGTATCAGAAACATATCTAAATAAGACTGTAAGTTATTTTTTTTTATGAAACACATTGCTCTTACTATTGGAAATGTTTAAATCTCCTTCTTCTGCATTGCCTCATTTCTGCCTGCAAATCCTGGCATTTTATGACTTGGTATCTCTCCGTGTGTAAGACTCTGTAATCACTGTGTGTAGTATTTTCACTGATCAATGGTACTTTTGTCTTCCTTTCATGGACTACTATATCTGGTTTTCTCGTATCTATTTTTTTAAACTTCTGGTAATGGGTAATCCCATGTGATATAAACATGACTATTCTCTATAATGCTTTGTGAGTCATGTTTCCAATGCTGCTCAGCTACTTCAGTGTTGTAATGTTCAATGCAACAGTCTTTCCACATTATTATGCCTTTCAGTATACAGGCCCACTGAAATTAGTGTATCACACCCAGCCACAAGATGTGTAACTGTTTCCAGTTCTGTTTTACAGAACCTGCATGTTTCTCCCACATATTCAATGGACTTTGTAAACCAACATGCAAGTAGTCCACTTTCCTGGGCTGATAATATTAACCTTTCATCTTTTGGCTTAAATTCACCTCTCCTTAGCCATTCCTGCATCAAATCCTAAGCAGCATGATGTTGTTGCAGTTTTCTGTACTTTCAGCTATATTTATGCCTTTTCCACATTTCTTGCCTGCTAATCTGATTGTTCTCCTTGCATTCTGTATTTTGTTCTTTGGCACATTGAGTTGCTGCTTGATGTTTGTCTACTTCTGGTTTGGTTTCCATTCCCACTTGACTCCGATATGCTTCAATTAAACTAAGCAGGGAAGTCATCTTATATTTGTTCTCTTCATGTTTTAAAACTTTTATTAAGTTTGGATCTGGTGAGGTAAGCAGATGTGTAGGCGTATATGCTGATTTTTATATATCATTTGATAAGCGTGAAGCATTTTTCGTGTTTTAATGTCCAACTGATCCAATACCTTCTGGGGCAAATCACACCAACATTGTAAGTTAGAACAGGAAGAGCAAATGGTTTATAGCTTGGACTTTGTTCCTAGATGTCGGGGCCATTTTCAATACTAACTCTAGTCTTCTAAAATATTCCTTATTGAGTTTTGTTCACATTTTTTCATGTTTTACCTCCAATCCTTCATCAATTTCCAAATAGTTATATACTCCCTCCTGCTCAAGTTCCTTTATATCACATCCCTGTCCCAGACTGATATTTTCTTGGTGCTGAAGCTTTCCTGCTTTAAATGCTGCTTTTGTATATTTATCAAGACCAAATGACATTCTTACATCATCTGACAAAGTTTTGACCACTTCCAGTTGTGCTTTCAGCTCCTCATGTGATAAAGTATACAGTTTTAAATCATCCACAAAAAGAAGATGAGAAGTCTTTACACTTTTTTGCTTTCTGGGAGCCAAACTGTAACCATGACCTAATCTGTTAAGTAGACAGTTTAATGGGTTAAGGGCAAGCCAAAGTAATTTTTACACCTGGGATAATAATTTGTCCTTTATCATGGCTTAGCTGCAAAGCAGCTTGCTACTGTTTCATCGTCACTGTAATATAATTGATCAATGTAGGGTGTATCTTATATGGGTCTATATTACAACGTCAAACTAAAACAAGATTGAACATTGTAATATCGAACCCTAAAGTCCAAAAGTAGAAAATAGCGGAGCCAAGGCACATCTACTTTTTTCCGAGAAAAAAATCGGTGGGCCGTTTTCGGGGCTTTGCTATTTCCTCCACTGTGGTGCACTCTCAGAGTTGATATATTTAAGTTGGCGGGGTGTGGAGGGCACAGCCCCTCACTTCAGTTTAGGTTTAAGGTTTTTTTTTTTTTTTTCACAGAACAGCGTTTTTTTTTTCCCTGGGGAAAAAAATCGCTGTTCTGTGCTTTCGGTTTTGTGGGGTTTCGAACATAACGGTTCGAACTTTTGTAAGTTCGACGTTGTGCTATAGACCCATCTTATACATCTGTAAGCACTCCTTTATCTATAAATGTGGGATGCTGTCAAATACTTTTTTGTAATCTATCCATTTCATATTTAGATTCTTCCCCTTTTTACAGTGAGAATTAAACCCTGTACCTTGTATTTCTAAGGTAAACATCTTAACTATTATGCCAACCCCAGCATTATGAAGGGCTTCTGATGACTATCTTCTTTATCTTTCTGTCTTTTCCTTACAACCTAATAGTTTCTTTCTGGCATCTACAGTGTCACTTTCCTGAAGCTGGCAGAGTGTTTCTGATGCATTGTTCTTTGCTACCACAACCGTTCTCTTACCCTTTTTACTAGACAACCAGTATTCTTTCTTTGCCCAGTCCATCTTTTCTACCTCCCACTTTTTCATGTATTCCGTTCTTTTGATTACTTCATTGACTTCTGCATTCTGTCACCAGCTTTCCTTATGTTCCTTATTTCCATACTTGGCTTGGCTGCATATCTGTTCTATAGTCCTCATACATGCCGTTTTAAGGTGCTGCCATTCTTCTTTAACTCCACCTATTTGCTTTTCTTCCTGACACGCTAGAGCCCAAAGTATTTCCTTGACTCTTGTTTTTTCTCTTCAGTCAACTTCAGGTCTTCAGCCTAATCTCTATTGACCTTAGAGTCTTCTCTGATCACTACTTGCAGCTGATTGTGGCAACCAGTGGTTTATGCTGTGGGCTGACTGTTTCACTGGAGATTACCTTGCAATCACTGATTCTACCCCAATTCCCTTTTCTTACTAGTAGGAAGTCTACCTACATTGCATGGTGGCCACTCTTTTATGTGATCTTGTGACTGTCTCTCTTGCTGAACCATGTGTTGGCCACCATCAAGTCATTTGCCAGTCAGATATCTAGAATGGCCTTTCCTTCTTTATTCCTGTTGCTCCACCCATGTGGACCCAGGAAGCCCTCATATCCTGTTTTGTCTGTCCTGATTTGTGCATTTAGGTCTCCCATTATCAACGCAAAATCATGTTGCCTTGCTTTATCTAATAGGTTCAGCAACTGCTGCTTGAATGCACTCTTTCACTTGTTATTACAACTCTGCTGTGGGGCATTAGTTAAGATTATGAATAATGCCCTTCCTTACACTGCAGTCTGATTGCTATGAGTCTGTCGCTAATTCTGATTACAACCCTCACAATCTTCTGATGACTCTCCCTTACAACAATTCCCACACCATGACGAGTCTGTCCTCCTCCTGAGTAGTAGACTCTGGAGCCCAAGCCAAGTGGCTTTGCTGCCCTGCCCTTCCATCTTGTCACCTGGATACAGAAGATGTCCATCCTCCTCCTTACCACTGTGTCATCCACTTACAAGCTGCACCTTGTCAGTGAACCTACACTGAATGTAGCAATTCTTAATTCATGCATGGCAGGTTGATTGGTTTTATCTCCAACTTTCATTCAACACAACTATCCCAAGTAACTCAAGCTGGGAAACTCGGCACTGTCCAGCCAGTAGTTTACTGACACAGGACTGCTGGGCTTTATGGCAGGAACCCACTGGCTAAAAGGGGCTCAAAGACCCCTCCCACCATTAGCATGAGTCCCTTGTATAGCCTGGAGTAGATTAGTTCCTCAACCTACTTATCACCAGCAAATACCCATTCCCATTTTTGGAGACACTAGTCAATGTGACCAGATCACTTACAGCCATTTTTTTAATACCATGGGTGGTTATCCCTGTAGTGGTGCACAGTCTGTGATCCATGTTCTCCTGTCAAGAGGATATTGTGCACCGGAGTTCATGCCCAAAGCAGTTAGTCTATAGAATTCTTCAGCATTTGTGCTGCTGTCACAACTCCATTCTTGGGTCAGTTTGAGGTGGAAACACTAAGCATGTTATTGGGAGGTAGGAGGAACCCCACAGAGAGACAGGGAGAACATGCAAACTCCACACAGGCATTGGTTAGAGGTCAGGATCAAACCCTGCACCTTATGCATGGGAGGCAAACTTCTTACCTGCTATGCTGACAGGCTAAAACACTGATCCCTATGTTATAAGACTGACTGCAAACTGGCTTAAGAAATAACATATAAAAAAAAAAAGAAAGAACACATGTTGTTAGAGTTGGTGATACCTCCACCATTAGTGGCAAATGTGACCAGTGGCATTCCCCAATGTTCTGCTTTTTAGCATTTATTTCTCTGACCTGATTATTGACAACAATGATGTTTGGCTGACAAAGGTCACTGCTAATTGTATGTTAGGTATATGTGACTGAATAATGAATGATACTAATTGTATTCAAATGGTGATATCATGCGTCATCTTCTGGTTCACTTCAAAAGGGCAACAACTAAATGCTAAAAAATGCAGTATTATCTTCTTTGGTTAAAAAAAATGCTACCACTCACTACATCAATGACTGTAATCAGTGACTTGGGCACCTGGGTTTTTGTCTCTGTATCCTTTGATCATCACATAGTGACCGTAGTCAGGAAGTTGTATTATGCATTGCAACTAATCACCAATGGCATCTATTCCAAAATGATGGAAGATATTTCTCCACCTGTAATATGCCTTGTTTAGATCCATTATAGACTCTTTGGCATGTATCTCACTAGACATAGAAAAAATATTAAAGCAAAAGAACATAATAACAAAATATCACAGAGGTTCCTAAACAACAATAAGAAAAAAATGAGTCTCGAGCCTCAAAAACCTTAGCTATCAGGAAAGGCTAGAACAATTTCCCTGTTCTCAGTGTCATAAAGGTTCTTGTGGGGAGACATGTGCCTTGCTTTCCATGCCCACAGGCATCCTATTATCCCAGACCTCCATTTTCTCAATGCTTCAGATATAGTGTAGTCAACACTAGAAAAAGAGATTGCAATTTATATTAGTGAATAAACTAAATGGAGAGATAGGCTCTTCACACCTTGCTCTGTAATAGCTTACCTTAAATGTAAAGAAGTGCAATTCTCTGGCAGTTTTCAAACCTAGCTTAGATAGCTGGATAGCTGTGTTACTAATATATACTCCTAGACTTACAGGTCTTGCCCTCCTTGAAAAGGTTGGTAGAATCTGAGGGTGGTCATTGATAATGGACAGTTGGTCCCTGCTCTAATACTCTAATATTTCCTATGCTGCCTTTAAGAAGGAAAACAAAAAAAATGACAGAGATGGGTAAGGCACAGTCATCATCATTTACACAGGTGAGATGGGCCACAGTGACAGGGGACAATATCATTAGCATAGATGAAAGGGTCATGGGTGATGGATGCATTAGACACATACAAATCTATGAAGCTGAATGATGCAATGGGTCACATCCTTCAGTAATGAGGTGGAGCTTCCATAGTTAGAATTATAGCTGGATAACCATATGCCCTGCAGTGTCAGGGCTTAAGATATCCAGTCCAAGGCATGGCTTACCACTTTGGAAGCATGTACAGAAATCCTGCTGCCCCCACCCTCCACCCCTATGAGACATTCCATCAGAATGCAGGCATCTAGTAGGTGTTAGTCATGGTAGGGGTACAGGGGAGTGGGATGGCAACAAGCTGTGGGACCCTGACTGGCTTGTTCAAAGCAAAGTGTAACTCCTTAGATCTAATAGCTCTAGTGCTGTTCATTTTGTAGATATGCAAAAGGTCCAGAGAGGAAGTGACACTGGGGGGGGGGGGTCAGTATTCTCCCATATTTGTGAGTACTAGGTCCAATATGTTTGCATCTCTAGTAGGCAAATGCACTAACTGGTCAGAGTGTTTGTTTTTACAAAGTCTAGGAAACTCTGCACCTGTAAATTTGGGGACATGTAGGGTTCCTAGCTTATTTAAGGGTATAAGTCCCCCATGAGTATGGCATTTGTTTGAATGATGAGAGTCTCCAATAGCTCTAAGTATGAGATATGGGCTTCATGGGACATAGAGGGTGACCTATAGCTTACTAAGATATGATATGGGACTTTGTCTATGGTAATCTGGACATGTGTCATCGTGTTTAACCAACCTAGAGGTATGCTTGTTAATGATGTAGATTGAGACACCTCCACCTTTAGTTCCTGTCTGTGCATTTACAGGTCTAAATGTGTGGAAAGCACTGAAGCCTTGTACTGTTGAGGTACTTTCTGTGGCTTTTAAACATTTCTCAGTAACTGCACAGATCTCTGCATTCCGCAAGGTAACGAGAGCTTGGAGAGGAGAGAGTGGCGCTTCTTGTTTAGACTCCTGGTATTAATCAGTAACAACTTTGGATTCTGCTATGTTGCAAGGTTTATGAATTTGGCATTGCATAAAAAGGCTCTATGGGGGAGGACATGTCCTCCCACACTGACAAATATTGTAGCTCCCTAGAATGACACTAAACATTAAATCAATTATTAAAACCAATCATCTTCTGTTTGTATTGTGGCATCACCCTTGGTAGAGATAGAATGTTGCTCAGTGCTAGGCACAAACCATCCTATGGCATATAGTCTAAAAGCTACATAATGTCTCTCTTCATATAGCGTAGTGATTTAATCTCAGGTCATTTACACCTAAATGGACCATGGCTGAATCATACTGATACCTGTGGTGCAATGATTTGAGCACACATGAAATTTGGCAGATCCTGGACCCTAATAAACAAATAAACACTATTTTCTCCTTGTTCAGCCTGGTGGGTGGGTCATCAGTATATTATGCAATATAGTTCCCTATAACTGGAGTCCTAGATAGTGTATTGGCTTTCCTTATGGGCTCGGTAGTTGAGGCTCCACTGGGTGTATCTGTATGTGCAGTGTTAGGTGTTTCTGTTGAGTGCTTTTAGGTTTGTTAAGAATAATTTTTGCAAGTGGAATATCTGGGAGGTCTTTAGGGTTTGGGAAGACTGCATTCAAGTGCCTCAGAATAAGTAGGTCTATGCATGGGGTGCATACTATGTCTGGTGGGTGTAGCGTGTATGCCTCTTTTCTGACAACTAGATTGCTATTATGAGTATTTGTATTTGAGAGCCTTGTCTCCAGAAACATTGTGTACACACATCTATCACATAATGTATTTGTTTCTATGAGGATTAAATGGCTGTCAGTGAGCACTAAACATTGGTCTCAGTATACCCATATCTACCAAACTGGCTAAAGAGAAATTAGGAAAGTGCAAATCCATGATGTCAGATTCTTTATTGGGTGAGCAACAAGTATTTACAGTTGGTTGACTAAGGGCGTTTTTAAGCCTGGAGACTGTATATATCTATATATATATTCACATATATATATAAAATCACTAAATGCAATGGCAGTTCTCCTCAAGGAGCAAACTACCTGCTCTATGCTATTCAAATCGCAAGGCAGTTGCTCTACATTCACTGAGTTACTACTACAATTTTAGACGTGGCTTAATATGGGAAAATTTGGTTTCTAGGTGCCTATGTCTATACAGGACACTACTAACCACTGCTGCACAATGGGCAGTGGTACTTAAATGTGCCAAATTTATACAGGCCCTTAAAACACAGAAAACTGGATTCTAAGTCCAAGGCCAATAAAATGACTACACTTACAGCATTCTTGTGTGTTTCACAACTCAGATAGTCCAGATCATCACCTACTGCCACTATCCTAGTCCTCTAAATGTACAAAACACAAAAAAGATTGCTTATGTGTATAATGTTACCAAGAAACCAACTTAAACAAACTATCTGGATAGGGTGATTTAAAGTATTTGGGACTTTTAAAATGATTTAAAGTGCAAAATTAACAAAGAGTAAAAATAAACCAGTAGCATCCTAAAACAGTTAACTAAAGTGCAAACAAATAAAATATGTCTGTCATCTGCCAAGTATGAATAAAAAGAAGTTATGTACTCACCATAACGTTCCATGTGAGTTGTTCCATCTCGCCTTCATTCATCACTGATGGGTTCGGAGCCAAACCTCGGCTCCGACATGGCCAACTAGCAAGCTCAAAGTCCTCCAGTAGCTCGAGACCCCACCCCTTATCCCATAATGAACTGCTGGAATTACCTCAGATCTTGTTTGTTGCGTACCATATAATAGTACAATAGTTATTCTGCCTTGGAATGAATACACATTGAAAAACCAGGAAGAAGACAGCCTCCAGGTCAACTGTCAGCCAGGAGGGGGAAGGAGGGAGGGACGTGAGAATGAAGGCAAGATGGAACAACTCACATGGAACATTATGGTGAGTACATAACTTCTTTATGTGAAGTTGTTCAATATCGCCGTTCATTCATCACTGATGGATAGCGTCCCTAGCACCCTAATCTTGGGTGGCTCACGGAAGTACACTCTTCAGAACCGTAGAACCAAATAAAGCCCTGTCCCTGGAGGCCTTATCCACTTTGTAATGAGTTATAAAAGTGTGAGGTTTAGACCAAATGGCTGCTGCACAGATGTTATCCAAAGGCAATTTGGCTTGAAAGGCTGACGAGGTAGAAACTGCTCTGGTTGAATGAGCCTTTACCTTACTAGAAAAGCGCATATTATGACAAGCATATGTATAGGTGATACAATCCGACAGCCACTTTGACAGGGTTGTTTTAGCAATTGGTTTACCTTTCCTGGTCTCAGAAAAGGACACAGAGCTGATCTGATTTCCTAATGTCTTTTGTTCTGTCCAAATAAAATCTAAGTTGTCTATGAACATCGAGTTTATGCAACATATATTCCAATT
Organism: Protopterus annectens; assembly: GCF_019279795.1. Classification (NCBI taxonomy): domain Eukaryota; kingdom Metazoa; phylum Chordata; order Ceratodontiformes; family Protopteridae; genus Protopterus; species Protopterus annectens. Next base: position 480,519,292 of record NC_056735.1, read on the forward strand.
TGCTGGCATGATTAGGGAAGAAAACGGGCAACTCAGTGACTTGATTAATGTTAACCTCAGGACATACTTTGGGCAGAAAGGATGAATTAGTTCTGAGAGATACTCTGTCAGTATGGAAGACCATGTAAGGGGGCTTGGAGCACTGACACTCTACGGGCTAAAGTGATGGCTACTAAGAAGATAGTTTTCCATGACAAGAATTTTAGTTCACAAGATGATGCAGGCTCAAAAGGAAGAAGAATGATATGAGATAACATAAAATTAAAATTCCAGGGGGAATAAGGTGTCTTCACTGGAGGCCTTATGTGAAAGGAACCTTTTAGAAAAGTCTTAGACAATTGGTGAACCATAATATTCAAACCATCAATTCCTAGATTGAAATTAGATATAGCAGCTAATTGCACTCGCACCGTAGCTGCCGCTGCACCTTTGTTGAAGATTTCTGTCAGGAATTGTAAGATAGAAGACAATGGTGCTTGATAAGGGTCAATGTTGTGGGAAGAAGCCCAAATGGAAAATCTCTTCCACTTACTACGATACAATTTTCTGGTGGAATGTTTGTGGGAAGCCAACAAAATCTGACTAGTGTCATGGGAAAGATTATAGAGCCTGGCTATGTGGGGAATTGGAGCAGCCAAGCAGTTAGCTTCAGTGTCTGCAATGATGGGTGAAGATCCCCTGACGGATGTGTCAACAAGTCTGGAACTGGGTCCAGGATCCATGGATCTTCCAGAATATGATGGTAAAGAAACGGGAACCAAATCTGCCGAGGCCAATGAGGGGCTATGAGGATGATTGTCCATCCCAGCGACTTTGCTTTCTGTAAGAATTTGGATATCAGGGGAATTGGTGGAAATGCATACAGGAGACCCGAGGGCCAATCATCCCTCAGGGAGTGACCTGGAGTGGGAATCAGGGCAAAATAGCTTCTGCATTTGTTGTTGATGTGACTGGTGAACAGGTCGCAGGAAGGCTGGCCCCATTTGCAGAAGATCCTGTCTGCAATCTCTTGTTTGAGGGACCATTCGTGGGGCAATAAGATTGCTCTGCTCAGTCTGTCTGCTATGATGTTGGATTTGCGCGGGATGTGCGTTGCCAGCAGAAAGCGCTGGGATGACAATGCCCACTGCCATACTCTGAGGGCATCTCGGCAAAGAGGATAAGTCTTGGTCCTGCCTTGTTTGTTCAGATACCAGACCACTGACATGTTGTCTGTCTGTATTGCAATTGTCCCTAGAGGAAGAGAGTCCTGAAAGTATTGCAACATTAGAAATACTGCTCTCATCTCCAGGACATTGATATGCAGATGTGATTCTTGATCTGTCCATGTGCCTTGGGCAGTCTTTCCCTAAAAAAACCCCTGCCACCCTATCAGGGAAGCGTCCGTGGTCACAGTGGCAACTGGAGGGGGAAGCATGAAAGGACGTCCTATTGTGACATGAAGAGACATCAACCACCACTGAAGATCCTTCTTGCAGGAATTTGTTATCAGGATCATGTGACTCATTGGAAGTTCTTGGTAAGACCATTGCATGAACAGAAGCCATTGAAGGATTCTCATATGCATCCTTGCTAACAGGATTGCTAGAATAGCTGCCGCCATCAATCCTAGAACTTTCAATACCTCTGTTGTTGGTGCTCTGTTCTTTGATATTAGGGACATGATGTGTTGGCAAAGAATAGAGCTTCTTTCTGCCAGAAGGCAGAGAGTGGTGGTTGACATGTCTAGTTTTGTCCCTATAAAAACAATATGCTGCGATGGCAACAAGGCAGACTTTTCGAAGTTGACTGTAATGCCTAGCTGATCGCAGAGTGTCAGAGTAACCTCTCTCGAGTGAAGAAGTTGATGCCTGGTGGTGGAGGTAAGGAGCCAATCATCTAGATACGGAAACACCTGGAATCCTGGACGCCTCAGGTGAGCCGTGACTACTGCCATGCACTTGGTGAACACTCTGGGGGCTGTAGTGAGACCAAAGGGCAGAACTCGGAATTGATAGTGATTGACTCCCAGCCAGAAATACAGGTGATCTCTGGATGGTCTGGCCATCTTTATGTGGTAGTATGCATCCTTGAGATTGATCGAGCACATCCAATTGTCCTACCTCAAGAACGGGAGCATGGACTGTAGCGTGACCATTCGGAACTTCTCTTTTCTCACAAATAGGTTGAGTCTGCTGAAATCCAAAATGGGTCTCCAGTCCCCTGTTTTCTTTGGAACCAAAAAGAACCTTGAGTAGGTTCCGAATCCTGTCTGGTCTGCTGGGACTGGCTGGATGACTCTTTTTTCTAGCAATTGGCATACCTCTATTGCTGCTTGCCCCATGAGACTGGGTGGAACGTCCAGGATTTCTTTTGACGGGAAGAGGCCGGGTGGAGAGAGGTATGAAATGCCCTCTGGAAATGATACTTTGTACCCAACTGTTGTTTGTTATATTTAGCCAGGCTTTGGGGTACAAAGATAAGTGATCCCTGACTGCCTCCAGTGCAGGACAGCCGGGCCTTCCTTCAGGAGCACTGGTAGGACTGACCAGAGAAGTGATCTCTGTCACCCTGGTGCTGCAGACCCCCTCTGCCACGAGCGCAACGTCTTCCATTGCAACCCCCTCCTCTGCCTCTGGAGGGGGGGCTCTCCACGTGTGTCTTGAAAGGCTCCTTGGGCTTTCTGGAACCACATCTTTCCTCCCCTCTGACCTTTGGGAAAGGGTTGAGTGGGGGTGGAAAAATGGACTCCAACGGCAGACAGAGTCTTTCCTTCTTTCTCACACCTGGTCAAAGTCTCCTTCACCTTTGGCCCAACCAAAGATGAGCCGTCAAATGGGGTATTAGTAAAAGAAGACTTGAAGGGTTCCGTGAAGGAACAGAGTCGCATCCAGGCATGCCTACAGAGAGCGATTCCTGTACCTGCGGCTCTACTCAAACCATCAGCTGCGTATGATACAAGATGCATGGACGTGTTGACTATCAAACTGAGGATAGAGAGCTGAGTGGCAATCTTATTGAATACACTCAAAGCTACAGCACCCTGAAGAGTATCTCCCAACTCCTTAAGGAGCTCTCTCTGCAGTCTGGTAAAATGTGTCAAGTAGTTCAGTGATCTGAGTGAGAAAGTCTCTGAACTTAACATGTGTTTCCCATATCTATCCATGATCCTAGATTCTCTGTTAAGAGGATGGATAGATGAGGAAGTCTCACTCATTTTCTTTTGTGGCTGCTACCACCACCATGGCATCAACAGGGACTCCCTTGGTCAAAAAGGACTTATCCACAGGGGCCGAAATAAACTTATTAGGCCTCCTAGGAACAGGTTCCATAGATTCTGGAGACTCCCACGCCTTACAAGAGACCAGATCCATAAGCTCATCGTAGGGCGGAGATACCCAAGAGGTAGAAGGTTGAGACCCAAATGCCTTCAGGAGAACCGACTCATCCTAAGTAGGGCTCTTAGACTGCCAATCACCCCTCTGCCTAAAGATTTCGAGAATTTCCGCAAAGGAGATGTCCACAGAGGAGGATCTGGGGGACCCTTCTGATTCATCCAGGTTGGTGCCCGGTGTGATAGACTCCTGGGGGGAGTCCAAATGCCTCCTCTTGCATAATCTCTTCCTGGGAATCTCTTCAGGGGGAACTTCTGGAGAGGTCTCAGAAGAGCAGGGAGTGCCCTATGGGGCTACCTGAGGCTCTGGGTCTCCACGCTTGGGATGACCAGAGGAAACAGAAACAGACACAGGCACTTTAGGGGAAGAAGAGGCCAGACCCTGAGATGAGGAAGTCTTGGGAGACAACACTCGCCTCATGGCATCGAATGCACCTTGGCTCCGATGAGAAGGAGTCGATGGAGCCGCGATCTCCTCCCGCACTGAAGCCGTGGGCTGCGAGCACGAGGTAGGAGCCGAGCCAAGGCCTCGAGAGGAAGAGTCGGCACCGACAAGTCGGTGTGGCTATCCTCCCCTGACCCGAATGGAGAGTGTCGGCTCCTTGAGTCCCCGGTTGGCACCGAGAACGTCCGAGCAGATGGAGCTGATGACACTGGAGCAGGTGTCGGTTCC